>NW_010526750.1:88579-172028 GCF_000687285.1 Phaethon lepturus
ATATATATATATAAAAAACTTAATTAACTCAGAGACTGGAGAAGTAATTTCTCCCTCAAGAAAAAATAAGCTTATAGCTTATTTCACATTCCCATCTCCTCCTTCCACATGCCTGCAACTGTAAAGGAAATACATAGATTACCAAACAGGCCTTTTTCAAAGAATACAGAAGAAAAAGAACAAAATTATATAAACCATGTTCAGCACTTCATCTGATCATCTCTAGCACCCCTGACAAACATTCAGCATTAGCCAGCATTGGGCATTCCACAAACCAACTAGGCATCTTCTTTCAACAAGTCTTACATTTTGGACGGTTTTCACAACTACATCCCTCTCAGTGTAAATTAGACCAACTTCATTGTCTTCTACACTTAGAAAACATGAAGGAAGAACTGCCATTCCTTTTCGCAGCGTCCTAATCTGCAAAGGCTGTTACCAGATTTGATCTCAACCTTCTTTTTATTTAACTGTTCTAGCCCTCAAAATTAAAGATTTTGTTGGTTTTTTTTAAAACTGTCTGTTTCTCTTGTTTTCCTCAATTCCTTATTAAAAGCATGTACCCAAAATGAACAAGCCAGATAATGTGATTAATCAAATTCAACCAATGAGATTCTAGTGAAACAAAGGAAAAACTATGTTATAAACCTTTTTCCTGTAAATTATTTCTATTTTGGATTACTGCCAGTTATGTACTGTATTTTAGAAAGATTATTCTGTAAAAACATTTTAACTCACTTGAAGATAGCCTTTCATGATACACACTTTTTAACCTTTATTCAATAATTTATATCTGAATATTAATTATTCAGTGGGTTATTTTACCCACACGGTTTTCAAGAAAGCTATCAATTAGATAAATTATGCCTCTAAAGTGTCAGAAAAGTAACACTCAGTACTAGCCACCTTCTAGCAGATGCATTGCTCTACAAGCAGATAAATACCTGTTTGACAAATGCATTTTAAGAAGCAGCTTAGAAGGAATTGCATTGTCTGAAGTTTAATGAAATCTTTGAAATTGAGGTCTAAAGATCATCACAATTATTTCCCATCATCTATTTTTACAAGAGCTGCAAAGTCAAAACAGGAAGATAGGAGCTTATCTCACAATTAACCTTTTGTACTAAACAGTGTTAAAAGTCTGCAGAAAGAAGAAAATTCCTTCATAAGCATTCTGAGAACATTTACATCACCTTCAGTTTCTAATAGGGTTGTTTTGTGGTCACTCTGAAGGACACAATACCTCAGTGAGACATTTGGCGGGCAGTGGAAATGAGCAAAGGCTGCTGTGATAATGCCACTGGCAATAAAAATATCCTGGTGAAAATCAATATCCTAGTGAAAAATAATGCATTATTTTTGCAGTTACACATAAAATTGACTTCTTGGTTCAGAGGCAGCTTTTGGCTGTTTAGTTTCTCACAACCCATGGAAGAAGCTGTTATTTTTTCTCATTAGCATTACCAGATCGCTTTGATCCTTGCTGAAAAGAAAACAGCTTTTACCCAATTTGTGTTAACAAAGTTAATTCATGAAATGATTAAACCTCTTGCTGGAGTTCAGCCACTTTGTTTTCCACATTTCACTTTATCATTACAACTTTTTTATAGAATTGGTCATTCTCAGAGTAAAAAAAAATTACTTGTGGGAAACACAAAATGGATTGAGGCAAAATAATGCAATTAATGACTACATAAAATTTGAGCAAACCTGCTTCCTATAGATCATATATAACGAGATTTTTATTAATATGAAAACTGCAAAGTAAAGAAATTCCATGTGTCTTCCAATTCAGCAATGCTCTGGAGATTTTTTCTCTATACTTCTGTTTATTCTGACTCTATTTAGGGCTGAATGGCAGCTCCTATAACAACTTAATCCACTACAGAAAAGTTCTCAGAGAACTGTCCGTGTAGATGGAGTGTGTGCAAGTCAGCACCGGCCTACCACAAGATTTGCAGTTTCACTCAGATTGTTGGAACAAAATCAGTTATGGGAAAATCATAGCTTCAGGACAAAAGTAAACAGCTTTTGTTTTCAAGATTAGCGATAACATCACTAGCTTCTAGGTATGAAACATAATGCTGAAAAATTTTTCTCCTAAAACACCCTAAAAGTACTAACAGGGAATTGTACCTATTCTCTGCAAGTCTGTTTTCAAACTACCGCTTCCTTGGATTTATCATCCTTCGAAAGAAACTAGAAAGCGCAGTTATTTCCTCTGTGAAAATTCAACACAAATAGGTAATATGAACACATCCAGTGGGAGCAGGAAATAGGATAATAAGGTCAGATTTTAAGTTGAACTTGCATGTCCACAAAATCCTTGTCCAAGGCAGGATGAAATGAAAGCCTTACCATGCTGCCTAATGGTGAGAGTAAGCACTGGGCAACACTACTGAACACCACTGCTCGTTCCTGATACACGTAAGATAAGCAGTAAAAGAGGAGAATAGCATCTTTTGATATCAAACAATACCAATGAGAGGAACAGCAGATAGATAATTATTGGTAGTACTTAAGGTAAAAGCATAGAAAGAGAGAGTTACCAAAAAGTGATACTGGTGAGAAAGAAGGATAGAGAGACCAAAGTAGCCTATAGATAAGTTTTTTCATACATCTTATCTTCAAAACCAGTTCATGCTGTTATCTTTGATAGCCTTACCAATCAAGCAGGGTTATTAGGGTTATTAGAAACTGGTGCAAAAATACATTTCAGAAGTGCAAAGTAGGGTTTTTTTCCACACAGAAATGATACAAGAACTAAATGTTCATTAAAACCAGAATTCTATTTTACGCTTGTTTTACAAGTCTTGCAGCCAACTGAGTATAAACTCTAACAAAATATACTCATAGTTCAGACAGATAATAGGTTAAACAGAGCCCAGCAATGCCTTGGTATCTAAAGGAAAAGGTAGCATTTACTCTTACATGCAAGTTGTAAAGAAAAGCAGATACTGTGGGCCTAGCATTTCTCCTCCTCCGACTGGAGAAGCACAGGAGTGATTCAAATACGCTTCAGCATTCTTATTGTTCAAGCTCATACATAAAATCAGATGCTTCTTTAGAAAACACAAAGGGTCAAAACATGGGCTATAATCAAATATGTGTTAATTTTTCCACAAAAAGAATCCCAGTCTGTCTTGGACATTTCCTCTTCCCACTTCCAACAGGCACATGTGAATTGGATTGCCTTAATGTTGTCCCTAATCTTTGGAGACCTTTCCTGCTTCTGAATGTGTGCAGTCATTCCTCCAGAAGATGTCAAAGTGGCATGGAATTCCTTAATATTAGGTCTGTCTTACGCTTGGCCAAAGGAAAGGAAATGTTTGGTTAAAAAACATGTTACAAAGCTGAAAGAGTAGCCTTCTCTGCCAGTGTGTCCCAGAATGGAAGCAAATCCACTCAGTCAGAATTATCCTGTGTCCAGAAATAAAGACTCCTCCATCAACAAGCAATTAAAACAACCCATGTAACTACAAAGGTGAATTTATTTGCTCTCAATTCAAGGGCAAGAGTTAGTGAAATAATACTTGTGTCAGGCTCTGATGAGGTCTCTATGGAGCCATGCCATTGTGTTCTCTTATTGTCAGGAGTTGTAATACAGATGTTAGACACCTGAACCACATTTTCAGTCTCGTCTACTTCGTGATCATGTTGTATGGAGCAATCTTCCTTTCTGCTTTGTCAACAGTTTAATTAATGAACAGTTCAACCAAATATAGTAATAGATGGATTATAGTTCTTTGGTCACCTTGTAGTACCAATAAGCATTTGCTGAACATCATGATTTTGAATTTAACCCGTTCCTTCTTGCACTTAGTGAGTGTTTAATTAATACCTAGCTTTCAAAGGATGCCATCTAATTAACTTCTATGATCTAATGTATTAGTAATCTAAATAAACAAAATGCAGGAGATTATGCCACTGGTTCAATTTAATTTTCCAAAACAAAGAAATATATATATGTGTAGCTTGACATCTATACATAGTAAGTTGGTTGCTTTCAATCTACTTTTAAAGGCAAAGAATCCTCCAGTATTAAGGCAGTTTCACTGGTATCTCTGCAGAGACAAGAGATGTTTTTTATTTGCATCTGAGTTTTTCCTTACTGTTACACAGAGTTTCTATCTGTCAGTTTTGAGTCCTGGAGCAGAGACACTAGGTAAGAAGATTGCACTTGGACCTGACAGGTTACTTCACTGCTTTGGAAATCGTTAGCGTATTTTCTTAAGGCTGCCGCCACTCTTTTCCAGCAATGATTTGAGGGGGTCAGTGTAGCCTGCAGTCACAATTTGAGACAGACTAGCTCCTCATCTATGGCTCAAGACGTAACACAATGTATTTTTCCATGTCAATCTATAGCAATCAATTGTTGATTCCAAGAAGCTTTAAACAAGACTTAAGGTCAATCCACAGAGGCATTTAGGTACGAAATCCCCAGTGAGATGAATAATAGCTAAGTGCCAAAGTGCCTTTACTGCCTAGTGTTTGATTGAATGAACATCCTTAAAACACAACGTGATTCCAACACAACCCTTTAAAATACAAAGTCTGAAATTTGCTTTAGACTCAATATAAGGAGAATAGCATGTTTTCTAGAAGTTGCACAGGACGGGAATGCTTCTCTGAAAAAGTATCTCCTAATATATCCAATAAAATATAAAAAGAGTCACAGAGCATTTTGGTACTTCACATTATATTATTTTATGCACAGAAGTACAAGCGAGTTCATCTGCAGTAAAATTAAAGCACTAAGAAACATGTTCCAAAATTATAGTCCCCTTTATGATGTCATATTAATGCAATAAGATAAAGAACACAAGCTATCATTATGTTTGTCACCTCACACAATCAGTTTTCCTTACCTTATTTAATTGCATTTTCATGATTTCTATAGACTAAATAACCTACTTTTCATATCAATTTACAGAATTTTATAGATACCTATTTATACAATTTTAATTTTTATAGATATCCATTTTAGCTCTATGTAACAATTTACAAAGTTGCTCCTTCTACTGCTCTTAGGCACCATGGAATAGAAAAGGAAAGAGACATAACAAAGGATACAGAAAAAGTATCTGAAAAAGAGGAAACAATGAGAAACTCTGGAGTCCTTTGTCTCAGCACCCCATATGCCATTACATACTTCATATTTAGTCCCTGCCATATCACTGATGCTATGATGAAGCCTGCACCATTTGTTTTCTATATTTATCCTGTTCTAGTGTATAATTTTATGTTGTATATAAAAGACCTTAGCACGCTGATAACTTCTGACAGATCAATTTAACTTTTTTCTGGATTGTCATCTCATTTATATGGCCTTGTTGTGATACCTGACCATCTCCTGGAAACTGTTTTTCGCATTTAAATCAGATTTAAGATGTTCCCTTACACTTATTTGCATCCCAATCAGTAAGTCCTTTACTTCCCTGTGGGAATTCACTGCCATCCTTTAACCCTACTGTGGGTTATGACTTTCCATATATCAAGAATGTCCTTTCTCCTTCAAATCCCTATTTACCTAACTTTCTTGTACTAATTTCCTCACAAATCATCACTGCTTACCTGAGAGGTAGCTGCTATAATGACTTTCCTGTATTTAATTTCAGTCAACGCCACTGAAGGAAAAATAAGGACATGTTTTTTATAAAGCTTCTAACAACCTAAACACACAATTTTAAAAGGTCTGATTTTCAGAAAGCTCCCAGCAATCACTCTCTGACAACTCACTTTGATTAGGTATTAAGCTGATTGTCTGGAACATGACTCATTCAAAAGCACTTTTTTGGAGTAAAAAAATTAAATTCATAATTACTTGTGATACTGATAAATCCCTCTAAAATGACTCTGTGAAGGACAGTGAGCATTTGTTTGAATTCTCAAGTCTGCATTCAAATAATTGTAAAAAAGAACCAAATACAAATGAATAATCCCAGCAATAAATAAATTCTCTTTTATCAAACATTAAAAACATATTAGTTTTGAAAATTAACAGAAGGAATGATTGTTGTTATACAAGCTTACTTTTCAGGATAGCCAGCAGTATTGACTCTATATCCATTGTTTAAAAAAATGGCTTCTGTACTTTGATGATTGATCAGTCAAGGCATTAACTTTGTAGTCATGAACATCTGTTATTCTGCTGCCCCTCTAATAGCATCCATATACCCACTACACTAATTACCAAAAGAGTAATCAATTGGAACATCAAAACAACCTTTGTATTTTTATTAGAAAACCAGTTCCATAAACTAAAGTTTCAGAAATGACCCGTTAACCTTATTCTATACCAGGTTCTGACTAGTATTTAAATGGAAAATGGTATTAAGTCAGAATGGTGAAAACTCAGTGAAAATTTAATCCAAGTTATAATAGAATTTTCACTTTATCCAACTAGAAAATCAGAAAATTATTGTACTAAGGCTCTGACTCAGAGAAATGAAATTCAAAATTGGGCTTTGGGTAAAAATGGTGTAAAGCAGGAAAGCCTCTTTCAGAGGACAGAGGGGCATCAGCCCTAAGAATACCTTCAGAATCTTTCTCACCCAGTGAAAAAGAAGTACCTGTGTTCCTGGAATTAACCAGCTTCAGGGATTACCAAACCATTTACCTTAGTGTTCAGCAATGAATTGTAGTTTTGGTTGGGAAGAGGTGAAGTTCAAGAATGAGAACGGAAGAGACTTGCAGGACAACTTACATGATGAGTCTTAATATATACCTTGCATATTAACCCCCTTGTCAGAAAGAGAATATTAATTTAGGTATTTGCAGCCCATCAGGGAGTTCCAAGTCCCCAGTTACACAGCAACTGCTAAGCAATATTGATGTCCCACTGCCAAAGACCATTCAGAATTTCTCTGAGTCATGCTAGGGAACATTAAAAAAACTGTCTCATGCCTTGCTTCTCCACATATTGTTACAAATAACTGAGGTTTCTTTTACAGCACGAGACTGATATTTCACTCAAGAACTTCAGAAAAAAGAGTGACTGGTATCAGCAGACACCGCAGTCCCAAGGTCACAACGATTTAGAAATCATTTCAATTGTATTTCCTAGGGTTATACTGTTTCTTTTGTGATGTTGTCCTACTAACCTTTAAAGAAATCATACATTTGCAAAAAATAAGAAATGGCTTGAGGAGAGGAACAGTAGCCACAGATTTATGTATTATTTATGGATCTACTTCTCAAACTAATGGAACTGGAAAAATTAATACATTCTCTGCCTGAGGTTCTTCATCAGTAATAATACATCAGGTTTAATAATACTAACCCAACACTACCACAAAATTCAATTCATTCCTGTTGCAACAATTTTTTTGGTAGCTTTGGATAATACCCTCATTAAAGCCAGAAGTGAAGTATTCTACAGCATATTACTCCTAGCAAAGCTTGGCAGAGGCTGGAGCAATACCGTGGAATACATTTAATATGTCCCTCAATTCAGGCAGCAGTAGGTCTGCATATCAACTGTCTGTTCTGTACACAGACACAAAACAAATAGGGTAAAGCCATGTGCCACAATACCATTTTGGCATCAAACTCTCATTGAATTTTTAACTTCAATCGATCACCTAAGTACATTTTTAGTCTAAGTCTAAGTGTTCATATATATACCAGCAAGATGGCCCATACCCATCAGTCAAAAAAGCAGAACACTGTTTACATATATAACCTCTGGGTGCTGCCATTACGTTTACCTCAAAAAGGTCTGAGAAAGGGAAAATCACTGATCAAGGAAATAGACATCAGCAATGAGGAAAGCTGACAATATTGATGATACGCCTTTGGGCAAGAAAAAGAGCTGCTTCATCATCTTTCAGCATGCCTTCAACTTCTAATGTGAAGCACAGGAAAGAAAGGCCAGAAAATTTTCATTACTGTTTTACACAATACATTTCCTTTCAGCTGAAAATGGTGAGAGGGACTGAAACAGCTACCCCTTCCAGTAATGGATATTTTTGCCATCTAATATACAACAATGTAAAGGATAGCTATAGTCAAATAAACTGCTAAAGCATAAGAGATATTCAGGCTTGAAAAAGGATATTTTTTGCCTGTATGAAACACATTTGGGAGTCTCACTGGAAAAGAAATATGTATCTATGTACAGGGGAAAATCATGCCAAAATATGGTCTTGTATTTCTTGAGGGTCTTTTCCAGTCAAACATTAAACAATATGAGAAATTCAGAAGTCTTCAGTTCCAGGGTCTTCTCACTCCCGCCTTTATACTATGACCATTAGACCACGTCCCTACATTCATTTGTTTTCGAGAAAAATGCACCACTTGTTTTAATACTGTCAATATGGTGCTTTAAGTATTTAGACATATGTCTTCCCTGGATATACTATGTATTTTATGATTTTTTAAAAAGTTGTATTACTTTACTCTGCTTAATGGGCCTCTGAAGGAGTTAACATGTATTAGTATTATTGTTTTTGTATCCCTTAAAGCCCCAAATCTGTAGCATTGGGTTTTTTTAAAGTATTGTTTTTGCTACATAATGGCAAAAAGGAACTATGTGCTTCCTTGTGGAGGGAAGAGAGTTACATTGCTTTTGTAATTCAGGAAATGAAACAGATTCTTCTTTCTTTACTATATGTAGAGGCTACAGAAGCGTCAAAAACGAGGTTCAAAGTTCAAGTCTGTAGTGACATTGCTAGCTCAACTGAAATCAGTAGATGTTCCCATTTAGGGCAACACTGATTTCACCTCTGGACTATCACTCTCACCACATCAGCCTCAGAAGTCTCAACCTCTCTGTGCCTCAATTTTCCCACCTACAAAATGGTGGCAAATGACACTTATGACTGCCAATTGACAATCTGGCTATCCTAAACCTTTCAGAACACCTTGTAAATTGTGCAGAGGAAAAGTATATTTTTAGATCACAGACATCATAAAAGTCCCAGCATATCTAAAGACACCATAGGCAAAAATCCCTTTGACTTCAGTGGGAATTCTTCATGCTTGATGAAACATGGATGATGCACAGAAGCCTCTTAGCTGTTAGAACTGGCAGTGACTCATCTGTATCTGCTCGAATTTCACCTAGAGAGGAAATAACTTTTTCTTTTTTTGTGAAGTATTTTAACCTGGATATGAATGTACTGGGTCTAGTATTAAACTGGAAACCATTTCAAAATTAAAATTATAATCATATTTCACATTTAAAGACATTCTCCAGTGTTGAAATGCACTTAAATTACAAGAGGAAAAAAATAATATTCTGTGTTAACATCAAATTAATTTAGAGTATTGACCGGTATGTGGAAATTGTACTGCATGCCTGATTTTCTTGTACTTCTCCCTAAGCATCTGCTGTTGGCCTCACTTGTGAGGTGGGCCTTTGTCTTGATTCAATACCACCATTTATGTGTGCAAGTCATGTGACATAAATGACAGAGGCATTACCACTTGGGTTTTCCAAGTGCTCTTGACTTCAACTTTATTTTGTGTGTGATTGCTAAATTCTTGTTTGATCATGACTTAGAGTGATTGCCATAGTAATGCCTATATGCCAAATCCTTAAGAAAGCACATACGCTACAATTCACTAGATATCAATAAAATGGAAACTGCTCTCACGAAGATTTTAAAATTTTGTGGATTCCAAAAAGTGTTTCTCCAAGTGATCTTGGACAAAATGCTTGTGATGCTCAATGCCAGTCTCCTCAGATCTCAGAAGAAAGCACAATGAATCATTGTCTTGAGCAATTCTGGTATGTTCTGAATTTAAACAGTTCAAATCCAAGGACTTTACATGGTTGTTGTTAATTTTGGCATGTAATTTACTATTCCATGCATTAGATTTCAGCATATTAAGTATCCTTTATGAATGCAAATGTTTTGACTTCAAGATTTTTAAGGTAAAATCCAAGAAGATATGACCCTTAAGAGAACAGAAGAAACTAAGTTACTCAGCCCCTAAACCAAACTGAAACAGAAAAAACTTCATGGAAGTTTAAAGTGAACATGAAGTTATTTTTAAATTAAAGGTCAACACCAAGAACTCTGTCAGAAGTAAAATTAAAATTCAGGGAGAGCAATAATAAGTTTTTAAAGGTTCCTAACTTGGCAAGTATTTTAACATTAAAAAGGAAAACGGAATGAAGGGAACATATCTTTTGCCTGAATTTCCACTGAGTAAACAAGCAAATGATTTATCAAGCTTTGCCTCCTTTTTACATCCTGGAGTATCTGTGAGCAATGTTTGATCTCTGTGAAGGAATCCACTTGCAATAAACAAAAATATTTTTACTGTTTAGGTTGATAATATAGAGCTGTCAGTGAGGTTTGCCTTCCCTATGCCCCTCAAGCCATTAGTCAACTGGACAATCGAGCATTTGTCAGGCTCAGCTGGCCTTCATATACAATCAGTAGAAATTGTTCCAATGAGCCCTCTGTAGCTAAGATCAAGCTCATTTGGCAGATAAACTTTTCTGGTGTGAAATCAGTATTTAATAATACCTAAACATGCATTCTAGTTTACATTCTGAAAAGCTCACTTTATTTGGTAAGGGTGGTCACATGAATAAATCTGAACTTGTAAATTCTGTCTGGAAATCAAGGCACAGAATTCTATTTTTTTATTACTTGCACATGGAAACACAAAACCTAAACACCAGAATAACATGTGACAGCTTGTTCAAAAGTATGTAGAAAGTGAACCAAAAGGATATCAAGCAATGGATTCATTCAGTTTTAAGTTAAATGATTTCTAAAATATGTAAATATAGTAATTTACTTTGGACATTAATAAAAGTAAATCGGTTTTTCACATTGTACACTATTTCAGAACACAAGAGGTATTCAAAGCCACATCCTTATATAGAAGACTGTGTCTGAGACTATTGATTAAAAAATGTAAGAGCAAGGTAGAGAAAAATCAAGAAGAAATAAAAAATGGAAATGTGGAGGAATTTCTCTTTTTAAAGAGAATTTATCTCTTTTTCTGTTTTTAAAGTATATAATATTTCACAAAGAGTTCTAATCAAAGAATTACTTATTGGTGATGCATACCTTCCTTTCAGATTTTCAGATCAAAACCACTCTGCATACTCATCTACAAAATATACTCTGTATCCAACTGTATTGCCATGTATTGCTGTCTATCATAGAGGTCTGTCTTTCTGAGAAGCACATTTTCAGTTGCAGGCAGCATCTGCTGTTTTGAAAAAGTAAGGTATGCTTTTTCTTCTGTATGCATTAGCACATACAAAGGCTTTGAAAGCAACAGTCATTCCTGAAAGAGAAAAGAACACAGCCTACTGCCATCATTGTAACTCTAGAACAGAGACATCAGTAACAACCAAATGTTTCCACTGTCTGTGTACTGACTGCTCAAGAAAACAGGACACCTAAACCTGTGTAGGATTCTTCACCATTTTGGTGCTGATTGATTTTACAAAGCAACTCTCCTAGTTGTACAGCCTCCTATGTTATTTTGAAACTACCTGGGAGCTGAGAAGGAAAAAAAATGCCATTGTAGAATTCTGTAACAGATATATATATATTCCTATAGTATCTCAATCGAATCCCTGCCAGGACTTAAGACGAGCCACTCTGGAATTGCTGTGTGACAGAAGTCACAGAAGAGTTAGTGGGCAGGGTGTGCAGTCAAGAGATTTAACCAGGCATTTTTTCCACTTTGGCCTTGCTGTAGCACCCATATTCATGTATTTGCAAATGCCATTTCTCTCCAGTGGCCACCTCTAAATTTATGAATTGCTGCTCAAAAAGGCCTTCTATCAGAGTAGTTGAATTTCATGTCCATGAAGAAATGCAAAGATTTGCTAGCCAAAAGGGAAAAATTGTGATTGTAAGACAACCAGAATTCTGGAAGAATCAAGGTCACGCTGGTAGCACTGTGCGTGTTATTCACATGACATGTATAAGGAAGCATGAAAGAGTTTGAAAGTTAAGAGTTAGGTAAGCAGGAGTAAGGCTTAAAACAGTCCTTTCCAACTCCTCAGCTTCCCTGTATAGAACAGTTGACATGATGTTTTTCTAAGCCTCTCACAAAATGCATTAATACAAACTTGTGAAATAAGCTTGTAGTTTAGTGAGATTTAAGTGCAGCACTGCAAGCCAGTAAAGAATGACAACTTGATTTATAGTAGTCAACTTAATAAATATTATCATTCATATTGTGGAATACATATAAAACCTTATGCACTCCATTTTTCATGGTTCACATACACTCCAAAATGCCAAAGTTAATCTTAGACATTGTTATTCCAACATATTGTAAGCAGAATGCATACTGCATCAAATTGGTTTAATGCATAAGAAGTATGCAAAAGAACATGCTGTATCTCCCTAAGACAAGGGGAGAAAAAAGAAATGGCTTTGATTAACATAGACTAAAACAAATTAAACATATTTAAGAAAATATTAAGAAAATTGATCTTAATCTGAGATAGAAAACTATCATGGTTGTTCCAATTGCACTCAAATATGTGTAAGTGAAACCAGAGACATTTTGGTTTATGTAAAAAAGTCAAGCATCATGTATTTGTGATGTTTGCTGATGAAACTGTCCTCTTCAGTACCTCCACGTTCTTCCTGTTCCCGCCTTTGCATTCATGCCAATGTCAGTCAGACCATGTTTGAATATGCTAAGCCAGTGGAAAACTAATCTCCTAAAGAGCGAACAATTTGCAGAAAACCTTTTCTTGGTCAGCTTAATTTTATGCTGACTGAGCACAGAAGTGGCTCAGGCAGCAGTGAGCTCAGCTGGGACCACATCCCAGACAAGAGTCCTAAACTTTTGTTTTGAAATCAGTCTGTCTGCCCCTGCGAATATGCACAGAAAAGCGAAGAGTTCCTGCAACAGGACTGAGAAGTGAAGCAAATGAAGCAGAACAGGAACCTGACCATATTTCCCCGATTCCATCTGAGTGCACGACAGCATTATTAGCTACTCTAAGAATGCATTTTTTCTTCTCAACATTTTATCCTGGACCTCAGACACTCCACCTATTAAAATTTTTATTCAGCTCAATATATTTCAGTGAAACTTTTTCAGTTATAGCAAAGTAGCACATCCATCATAAAAAATTGTTTTGTTATTTTAATTAGCTCTATTCCTTGAGACTATGACTTCACCACAAACATGCGTTCTTCCCAATCCTCAAGAAGATGAACAAATACAGTGAACTTGAGGGGCTCAAAAGTGCAAGACCCCCTACCCATTTAATCCAAAATAGCTCCATTTTATATGCCTCCAGCAACTACAACTCCTTAAGAGGCTGTTATATTTACAGTGCTGAAATAAAGTGAATGACATTTAATATTTTAATAATTATAATTCAGATAGGTTAATTCTATAGATTCTATTTATCAACATTTAAGGTTCTTGGTCATGTTTTGCTCCTTTTTTAAGTAAGTGGACAATCTTATTTTCTATCTTATTTATTGTCCGATTTGTGAACTAGAAATATGAGGGAATTTAATATTGCATATATTCCAAACTTTTCAGAAATCAACTGCATGATATGAAACAGAAAATTAAAAATTATCTTTAGATCAAAATAATACAGTTCTCATTCAACAAAATTCTGACTTATGTACAGAAATATCTACATGGCAGTATGATGCCACTATTTGATCTTATCCTTCCAATTATTATATTCACATTATGGGAATGAATCAATATTTTCACTAGAGAAAGTGTCCATGTTTTTTATCTGGCTGTCTCAGGCAAAACAGTTTCATTGTTCTTGGAAACATTTATTAAGAAATAAAGAAGTGACAAGAATAAAACAATATCTAAAACAGGTTTCCAGAGCTTGTGCATTTCCCTCACACATCCCCGATTAAAGCCATTTGTAAATTCATAAGTTTAAATATAATTGAAATGTAAGACCTTCAAAATATTATTACATATTGATTCTGCCAATTTATACCATAGAAGGAAAAAGAATTTTGCAGTAAATTGCACTATTATTGCAATCAAAGATTTTACTTTCAGAAGAAACAAAGGTTTAGAGAAATGGCTAGAATAATTGAGTTTATTCAGAATAGGAGATTCTGGATGTGTTATGAATGCAAAGCAGCCTCTGATTGCATAACGCTTAACACAACAATCATAGAAGTAATTGATTTCACAATTCTTTTACGTTTTGTTTCTCATTACTAGGCAAAGGCAGTGATCGTCTCATTTTGTTTCAGTGCAAGAAATTACAATTGTTGCTAATTAATGTGGAATATCTTTAATAGGTTCTTAGACGTTTAATTTTCTGGATCTCTCAAATTTTTAAAAGTCCTCAAGTTGTAAACCAGCTTTTACTTTCTTTATATTATCTACTAAAAAGATTATAAGAATAAAAACTGTGAGTTTGCCATGACAACTGCTGTGATAAGACTTCCACGTATCTGGGAAAATGATCCCTTCCTGCAGTAAGTTGAATTGGTACTAAAGTGGAGTTAGCCTCAATAGAGAAAGGGGAAAAGAGGTGGGGAAGAAAGAGGGAAGGGACAAGTAGTATTGGTAACAATGCGATTTTAATAACACGGAAAATGAAAGGGTAAGATGTGTTTGAATTGTTTAACCAGTTCTGCTGCCAGTGAAACTAGTGCACATTCTTTTAAGATATCATATAAACCTGATTTAACAGCTTCATATCAATAAAAATATTTTCCTTCATTTTGGTGGGCCCTAGAATGGCATTGCAAGAGCAGATTTGAATTTACACAGGTCTGGGTGGTTTAACGACACCGTATGTTGCAACATGTATGGTTAAACAGTTTTCTTTCCCGTATCATTCACACTGCATTTGCATTCATTTCTACCCTACTATTACTTCATTTTCATAATCTATGTCTTGCCAGGTACATCTGCCAACATTTGATTAAGTTGAAATATGAAACATTTGTCGTAAATGGTGTATGACCAGGATAATAAATCTTGTGTCAATATTCTGAGTTTTCCTTGGCAGTTCAGATTCAGCCAAACACTGACACACAGCTCCAATTCCAGATATGGTTTAATTCAATGGGCGGGAGGGGAGTGGGTGCGTGTGCGTGAATTTGGGTGTGCTGTTGGGATTTTTAGGAGCAGCAATGCAAGGCATACAGCTGTGTGCCTCTCCATCACCCCAAAACATTCCAAGACTTTGGAAAGCTCTACTTTTCACAACCAGACCACTTCGTTTGCATTTTTAGAGACAAAACATTGATTCTGCCTAATGTAAGAAGATCACATCTTTAAAATAAACTGACTTGGTAATACTTAGTGATCTGAATGGAGAAGGGGACTGTACTGAAGTTTCACCTTGAAATATAAAAAGACCATGGTAATATTTAGCAACTCTGTTTTTTAATCAATTGCTTTAAAAATGAAAAATAAATTCTTTAATTGATTTTTTTTTTCCAAAAGATCCTTCTGAAAAAGTTAAATAATAGAATCCTCTCTTATACTTGTTTATATTCAGGGAATCACTGCAGATACTTGATCAGATCATCATGCATCTGCTTTAAGAGAGAGCTATTATCATCTCTTCAATGACAAATGTTTTCTATCCTACACAAGAACTGTTAGCAAGAATACATGTCATACAGCCATAAACCTACTGTCATGGTTTAACCCCAGCTGCCAACCAAGCCCCATGCAGCCGCTCGCTCACTCCCCGGGGTGGGATGGGGGAAAGAATCGAAGGGTAAAAGTGGGAAAACTCATGGGTTGAGATAAAGACAGTTTAACAGGCAAAGCAAAAGCCGTGCATGCAAACAAAGCAAAAGAAGGAATTAATTCACCACTTCCCATCAGCAGGCAGGTGTTCAGACATCTCCAGGAAAGCAGAGCTCCACCACGCATAACAGTTACTTGGGAAGACAGAGGCCATCACTCCAAATGTCCCCCCCTTCCTTCTTCTTCCCCAGCTTTACATGCTGGGCATGACGTCATATGGTATGGAATGTCCCTTTGGGCAGTGGGGATCAGCTGTCCTGGCTGTGTCCCCTCCCAGCTTCTTGTGCTACCCGAGCCTACTTGCTGGTGGGGCGGTAAGAGAAGTGGAAAAGGCCTTGAGTCTGTGTAAGCACTGCTCAGCAAGAACAAAAACATCCCTGTGTTATGAACACTGTTTCCAGCACGCATCCAAAACGCAGTCCCATACTAGCTACTGTGAAGAAAATTAACTATCCCAGACAAAACCAGCACACCTACATAATGCAATAGCAGTCATTTGAATAACTGCGTACAAATATTTTGCCAAAATACCACACACTATGTCACAAACTTTCAGGGAATGGCACATTTTTCCACTGAACATAGAATGTGATTGATAGTGGGTTTTCCTAAGAGCATTATCTAGTCTTTTCTTCCTGTCACCCCAATCCTACAGGGGTTGGGCATATATTACCAAAGCTATTTTGTGTGCAGACTTTGAAATCCATCATAAGCCTGTCTGTTGATGAGTTGTTTCATCTGTTGCAAGATAAAGAAACAGGAATGACAAAACCAATATATTTTTATTCTGAAAACAGGGGAAAGAATCGGTCCAATACATCTCAATTCACCTCACATAAGCCATCATAGCATTTTTTTAAACTGTTTTTTTTCCTCCTAAATATTACGTGAGCAGCCCTGCAGTATCAGTACTTTCAGTTTTCTTTAATAAGTCATTGTTTGTAAGGAGTTTCCACTCTAAACTACATGAACTATTTTTTTGAATCAGAGCTCAGTGTTTTCTGCGTGCCTTATCTAGAAAAAAGCCATACTGAGTGATTAATATTCTCAGGACTGCCACAGGTTTGTTTCAGTTGGGAAGATAACTGAGGTAAATTTTTGATGGTGTTTTTTATCCTGTTATAATGAATAGCTACTGTTTTGGCTTTTGAGGACCAAAAAAAAAAAAAAAAAAAGTATTTTGTCATCTTACATACTAGGATAATCTTCATGTTACATGAAACACTTTTTTGGTTAGAGAATGAGTCTTTAAGCAGTCCTAACTTGTTCCTCACATCCATTTGTTATGCACATGTCCTTAAAATTTGATTTTTGCCCCATGCAAGGGTCTGAAAAACTCTCTGTAAACCATGTACTTTTTAGAAAAATAATTTTGAGAGGTAACTTTAGCACATTAAGACTTGTGCTGATTCTTAGGGCATATTTCAAGCCTAAAACTGACCCCAAAAAATTCAGACAAAACAGTTAGTATGCATTATTCATGCTGTCTGACAGGTTTGCCCAGTTGCATGGTTTTTACCTCTTTATAGCACTGCAGACTTTTACAGAAGTCAATTTAGACACTATCAAAACTGTACTGCATCTCTGACTGAATACAGAGATCAGGAAAATACTAACACACTACTAAACTGCCCTCAACCTCTTAAAAGGTCAAGGTTAATAGTGCTTCCCACAGCTCCTTGTGCAGTGCCACCACTTCATCTTTTCTGCAAGACTGAAGTAATTCAGTCAGTCAATAGTTTGGTTCAAATTTGAAATGCATCATCTTCTTTAGATGACACCTCAATTTGCACATTCAGCCGAGTAATGTAGTATTGTGTTGGTGATGAAAATATGTTTTAAATACAATTTTAATTCTATATTCTTTTTTCCCAAAAGATTCTGTGGAGATACTACTAACAGAAATGATCTGTCATTACTTTATTTAGCAAAACAGGAGATGGAAGCACAATTCCTTACAGCATGACTAGCGTTTGGATAATGCTATAAGTATTGTGAGCTGTATTTTCTCTTTGCACAGCAATGGTAAAACATGTACTCTTGCACTCTAACATGCAGATCCAAGACAAAGGGAAGATGAACCAGAGCTTTGCTTGTAAATTCTAGTTCATAGTTCTGGAAGAACACAATATACTGTCTTTATGTTATTTTTACAAGAGAAGGTACAAGAATCAAAAAGGCAAAGCAAAAAGAAGAAAAAGAAATGAGCAACATAAACAAAAAAAAAGCCCAGGCTTTCAGTACTGTGTTTACAGTTTCCAACTGATTTCAGTTACACAAAAAAATTGTATTACCTTATGACCGTGTTTCCTCAGATGTACTATAATG
This sequence comes from Phaethon lepturus, assembly GCF_000687285.1. Taxonomy (NCBI): domain Eukaryota; kingdom Metazoa; phylum Chordata; class Aves; order Phaethontiformes; family Phaethontidae; genus Phaethon; species Phaethon lepturus. The sequence goes on from NW_010526750.1 coordinate 106,613, forward strand.
GGAAAGTAGACAGTTCCTCTCTAAGGAAACAGTTATCGTCTAGCATCCTGAAATAAAGTTTGCTGTCTAAAGTCTTCCTCTAAAATAGCTGATACTAACATCTGTCAGCATCAAGATAAATGGGCTAATCTTAAACAATAATTCTTTTGTTCCTATTAATTTCAATCTATCCAATCTATGAGGTTACAGGAAATCTATTTTCTGTTGCTTTTCAATATTGATTAGTAATTATTCTGAAGGGTATAACAGAATGGGAAATTGGTAACTAAATCTTAATCCTATCCTTTAATCTTGGGGCGTCAGTGTCAAGGTAGTTGGGTGATTTTCAAGTTCTTGCCTGCTGTATTTTTTGAGCTCATGCATATGGTGATTAAATTAATACCTGGCTATATTTCTCAGCCAGTGGATCAAATTATAAACACAGAATTGTCATTAAATTTATACAACAGATAGCCAAGTTTTCCTGACTGTATCACATCAGCTTCTATTATAAAAAAAAGAATAATAACTTGATTCAGGGATACTCAAGGCATCGAGAAGTACTGATCATAAAGCATATGACTGTGCCTTTATGGGTTTCTGCAAATTCAATAAATGAGTATAGTCAGCAGGGAATTAATTCTATTAACTTAAAAGTTATCAGACTTAGTTAATATGCAGAAGATATATTCAGGAGCTACAGAGACTGCAACCAAAGATCCCCGAAGTTTTCTTTTTGGCTGATAGCATGATGTACAACCTGATGTTCACGTATTTATCATACTATTATTAATGTGACCTCATAACGACTGACGAATGAATTACAAGGTCTCAGAGTGGGCTAGAAATATAGTATGGATGGATGGAAGACAGAGTAAAATGCACCCAAATACCCATTTCTAGGAGGAACTAGAGTTTGGCAAGAGATAGAAAAGCTTTCTTAAATAAAAAGAGAAAAACTTTAAAGAAAAATGTTATTCAGCAGTCATTACAAAGCAATTGAACACTGACACATCAAGATGAGGTTAGACATCTGCACTTCAAACAACAATGTGCTAAGAAGACTGAAGGGTATGTAATGTGGAAAGACCGATGACAGTACCAGGCACTTCCTATATAGGAAGATTTTTTTGGTGCATTCTCAGTCATTTCTGCACATCTGGGTAGGTTTTTTCTACTATTTAACTCGCAAAATCCTCAACTATAGGACAAGGACATTTTGGTAGTTCACAGAGACCAGTCAAAACCTGGAAATCCACTATGTGAGGTTCTGCAGGCAGCTAAGCATGCACAAGCAACAGAAACTGGAGACAGACAACTGTCCAAACAACTGAAAGTTATTTTGCTTGGTTTATGTTTACTTAAAAAAATTTTGGACCATTTTCCAATCATTTTTAAATCTGTATTTACTTCTGTCACATTTCAGCAGTGACTTTTATGATATTGATACTTGCAAAAACTGCCTGGCAGTTATAAATATAATTTTATAGTGTTTACGTAAGAGTCAGTACTGGAAGACCATTTCAGCACTTGGGTGTTTGGCTGAAATAATCAGTAGCAACTTGTTTTGGCTTGTAGTTAAAAGATTCATGTCTGAGCCTCTGGACATCATATTACATTATAAACCACAGTGGTGGTTCTATCAGAAGTTAAACTTTGCTTTAAAAATAAAAGCCTTATGAGTCAATGTAAAAGGAAAATGTTGAAAATTGAGATGAAAGAAAGCTAAGAGTGGCAAATAAAACATCTGCCAAACAATTTATTAGTGATGTGGGGTGCAAGGCTGAAGAGAGAGTAGTCTTCACTTCAATAATACAATTTCAAGAGAACACATTTAAGAAGTGACTGCACAGCCTAAGTGGGGCAAACATGGTAAAATAAACTACCTAAATGATCACTCTACTACACATATTAAGTATAAATGACGTCCTGTAACACACCATGTATTTTTAATGACTGTCCTCTGGTCAGCCATTATAGTTTCGTAACAGATGTAGCTTATTTGAAGAACTTATTAAGGAAGAGAGGAAAGATCTGACCTTCATTTAGCTAATATGAAGGTAACATTTCGTATGGAAAGTACAACCAAAGCCGTTTTACTTATTTCAGATTACAAAGAGAAGTGATTAAGAGACGCAGCAATTCAAGGGAGGAAAAGCTATTCCACTGCAGTAGGGACAAACATGCCTATGCCCGGGCTCGGTGGAGCAGCACCCCGCAGAGCCACCTGAGCTGGCTGCGGTGAGTTATCTCGGGAGCCAGAAGCACCAGGGCTGCCTCAGTGTGGTGCTTTGACTAATTACCCTTTCGGGGAGGCAGAACTAATTACCTTGGCCTGAGCCCAGATGGATATTGTTTCCAGGGCTCAAGCTACTAGCTCTGCATGTTGCTGAACAGTGTGCTGGATAGACTGTTGTATTCTCTTGATTATCTCAAGCATTGCTTGAGCTAGATAAGCATATCCTACTTTTCCTGGTGGAAAAGTCACAGAACCAAGAGTGCTGAGAATATCAAGATATTATTTGTGGAATAATGGAAAATACATATTTATTGTAGTTGTAAGTTTAAGTCAGTCGACAGGTAGAGCAAACAGCACGTCTTCTCTATGATTGATTATAATTCAGATTAAATATCGACTATAGCTTTTATCATAGAAGTTTATCAACATTAAAATAAATACCTTTAAAATATTTTTGCCTTCCAGCAGCATATTTGGCAAACACACTTCCTCCTGGAAAGCAAATAAAGTGACATAAAAATCTGCATACTAGAGAATCTCTATTTAAGGTTAAATTTCTTCTTTCACATTGAGACATTCAGTCTGGTTTTTAAATTGACTTAATCTTGTTGTTAAACACAAAAATATTTCAGCCTTGAGGAATATTCTAAGAGTGAAAAGTATTTAGAGACATGCTTTACAATACGGTTGCCAAAACGCCCTACAGTTAGCAAATATTGACAAGGAGTACTTTGGTTCAGGAAGACCCACAAGTCAAAGAGTAACTGAACATTAGTTTTAGAGAACAACCTATCAAACACATTTATCCCAACTCTGCAACATGACTGGAGTAACACCTGAAATTTTAGCGCGGTCAGAAAACCTGTGTTAGAAATGCAGAAATGGAAGACTACATTCTCTGACACAGTTGGGCTGATCTCTGGGTGGAAACTGCAGTTATTGACCTGAACATTCAAAGTGTTTTTAAGAACTAGAGGAATGAAGCAGGAGACTTTCTGAATTTTGTTTAGAGTTTAAAGCCATTCAGCACGTTCACTGACAGTTTTGCTTTTGATAGGAAAATAGGTTCAGATTGAAAATGCAGTAACATAAAACCAACAACAGGAAAGCTATCCTTAACAGAAAAAAAATAAAGTTCTTACAGGAAAGCAGGCTATTTTTTTCACAAAGTTTTAGATTTTCAGAGACTGAAGACAAATTATTTTGATTTAAGAAGAAAACCTATTTAAAGAAGAACTGCAACCTTACCTCTTTTGTTTGGACCTATCATACTTCTCTGCTCTTCTCATCCTCTATTTCTGCAGACTTAACCTCTACTAAGCATTTTTATCTACACAGTCTGGTTATAAAATAGTCAATACCATCATAGTTTCAAATAAATACATTTGAAACTCCACACTTCTGCCTGATTCCAACTGCAAGCTCGGTTTGACTTATATATTTTAATCTCATCAGCTTTATGAACAGTGTTCATATCTGCCTTGAAGCCTAGCTTCAGGGGACATAAGGCACTTCCTTAAAGCACACTGGTAGGGGCTTTCCTCAAGTAGCTCATGGCCATGGGACATCACTGGGTGCCTATGCTGCCACAGGAGAGGGGCACAGTGTATCCTGTGCAGGTTTTCAATGCCCTGTGCCTGTCAACAACTTCATTCCTTTGCCTACATCCCCTAACTCAGAGCATGTACAAGCTTCCCCCAGAAAGGGAACCCTTCCAACACATCTCCATCACCTCCTTTTTCCTTCTCTCCAGCTGACAAGTTACTGAAAGCCCCACAGGTGGGCAATGCTGAGCCACTCACTCACACAGCCCTTAACCTTTCCTTCCGGTGCTGGTGAGGAACAAGCCCTTGTGCACAGACCTACCACAATTATTTGTACTTCAACTCCTCTAGCTGAAAGTGGCATTAATACTGTCACCTGCAGTCAATAGCTCCTGACATGATTTAATGAAGTATAACAATCAGGAACTAGAATGTTAAGTATTAAGCATTTACTTTAAACATTGAACAATGAAGTTCTCTGAATTTTTAAATCTGATCTGGATTTTAGAAAAACTGAAAATTAACCAGGAAACTTTTATCATGAAAAATTTACATCCCTCAAACAGGAGGAAGAAACTGGGAGCAGGACATCAGTGAAACCTCCACATTATAAATATTTCAGATTGCATCAATAAAAAAAAAAATATTGTGCTATCTCATATCATCTCAGGTAAATATAACCTCTGATACCAATATTGGTAAAGAATCAGAAGTTTCAGTTAGTTTGACAAAAATACCTAAGTGACACTGAAAAGTATAATGCTAAAAATATTTCAGCCGCGTCCATACGGTGAGCTCATCTTTGTGACCATTTGTGGGATGAGGCCAGCAGTAATACAAACTGGGAGATTTCTGTGATAATTTAGAGCCCATCAGCTGCAGAAGTGACAGTCACCATTAGTTACAGTTATATAGGAGTGGCAGACCTTTTTATTGGGTGTTTCACTTGTCTGAACCATAAAAACCACATTATCCTGAAAGCTGCATTTTTATGTTATCCTGTAGACAAAGTCAATACCATGAGAACTGTCTCACACACAGTATACTGGCCAGTATCATACTTGTAATAAGCAAAAATTCTCCTTTTAATCTTGATTCTTTTCATTGCTTTTTCACCAACTTCTCTACAAGATAAATGACATTTTAATAGACTTTTATAGTGACTAAATTAAAATGTTCAAGATAATGTTCAACGAGGCATAGTGCTGCTGGACACACTGCCTTTATTTTAATTATAATCTTGGAATTTTTTAAAAATTACTACCACTCTATTACAAACTTCCCTGAAGGTTGGGGTATACCAGGACAAAGAAAGTAAGCAAGCAAGCAAAGAAACAAATACATGCCCTACTTCTAGGCCTGGGGAGTTTAAGTCTAAAAATCAACGGGTAGCTTTGACGAGTTTTAATGTAGTGAGAGATACAACTGTCATTAGTCTCTCTGGGAATAAATCAGACAGTTTTGACATCAGCAGTCATGTCACCAATCCTTCATGCCTTAATATTTATTTATTTTTTTGATCACTGGGATAGTCTTCAGAGACAGATATCTCATTTTTATGAAAGTAGTTCTGTTCACAGTTGGAAACAGGAAAACCTGGGATTTACTTTTTAGTGCACTTCTCCCCAGCTGCTGAATTTTTCATTTGAAGCAATTAAGAAAAATCATATTGGTAAGTAGTATGCTGTTTAAGCTACAAAAATCAGATAACATTCTATAGTCTTCTTCATGTGTGTCTAGAGAGTAATGCAATGCATTAATTGAAGTGCTTTCTACTCTGTATTCATTTTTTACTGTATTTGCTATTTACTAATCAACTCTGGTATGCACTCCTTGAAGGTGAAGGACTAGAGAGAGAGAGCTGAAGAAAAGAAAGTCCAAGGGAGTGCAGCCTTCATATAGTTTTCTTCTGGCAAGGATAAGTGCATAAATGTATTCACTGAAAGCAGTCATGACCAGGCTTCATTTGGTATTTTGTCTTCCTTACATTTCACTCAGAATAACAAATGACCCTCAGCCTTGTCAGGGGCTGGATATCTAAGCAAAATGCCAAACCTTGATCTCTCTGAACCCGTCAGTAACCCACAGAATCTTCTTCCATAAAAATGGAAAGAGATATCTGAAAGAAAACACATAATACTTTGTACTATGCACTCTCTTTTGTCTTTTTTAATCCTTAATTTATTGGGAATTTTTTAAATGTTTGTCACCTTTATAGTCTTCAGTGTCTTTAATTAAACTCACTAACTCTTCCCTCATACCTGGCAGATAGCATTAATTGCATGTTGGCTAGACACCACATGAGGGGTAAGACACAGTGAAGGAAAAGCGTGGTTCTAACCCTAGGAAAGTTAGCATGGAGATAATTTTTCTGACTCTCTCTTAGAAACCTGATGTGCTACATGTTGGGGAAAAAAAAAATATGTTGTCTATTAGATGCCTGCATTCACTCTGCATACACAGTCAGAAAGGCTGTAAAGAATTATGGTGGCTTTATTTTTTTTTTAATCTGTGCATATGGTTCTTTCTGAACTGTCAGGATACCTGACTGCAATAGCATGTTCAATCCCTTCAGTCAAATGTGCACGTATTTATTTATCTCTGCTTTTCCCTTTTTAACAAATAAATAGAAACAAGATGCAAACTCTTTTCCAACAGAGTAGTTGTACTCTCTAGCTATTGATGTAGTTCCAAAATGCATTCATTTTCAATGTCAGAATGGCCTTGCCTATCATATAGAAGAGTTTTATAAACTCTTGACTGGAAACGTATAGGCATGAGGAATCTTTTTACAGAGCTATTGCTACTTCCTTAGTATTATTTTTACGATTTGTTACTGGGAAAAACCAAACCAACAAACTGTCTTACACATGAAACACCTACAGGTCTTAGAATCAGAGGTAAAGTAGAATGTCCAAGTAATCTTCTCAAACACCTGGGGTTTATGTCAGCAGGTCTTAATTTACATTTACCTTTAAAAAACAGAAAGTATTCTTTCCTATCCTGATTAGGTGACCTAAACTTCAGATATATATAAAAAAATACTATTTTGGGGCTCACTGTTTTGCTGCAAATGTTCTTGACAGGATATGAAGATGAAAATTTAAGAATAAAGAAACACTGGAACAAGAAAGTGTTCACTGTGCTGTCTGCCCAATTTCTGTCATCTCAATACAACTCCAGAAAGCAGTCAGCTGAGGCCGAAAATCAAGTAAAATATATGATATAATGCAACAGATTACATTTGTGGCAATTATGGAATATTTTCCATTTACATATCTGCCAATGCTTTGAAAAGATGTATGTGATTTTCCGCATTTTCTAGGAGGATGAAACCCAGAAATCAAGCCACATTTTCAATGAACATTCAAGCCAGCCAGAAGGAAATGTGTAATTCTAGCAAATAGCAGGAATTTTTTTACTTAGTATGCTGTTTTTTCTAGTATCTACACATATTCTAAAAGTCTTTCAAAGCAACATATGCAATACTGAAATGCTTTAAAACTACGTGTCACTTCAATTTAAAACGATATAAATTTATTTTCTTAATTTCCTTCTTAATTCAGGCATATGTATTTAATTTTTTTACCTACACTAACATCAGCAAATTATATGATCATTTTTATTATTTCAAATTCTTTTTCTGAACCAATAGTTGTTCTTAAAATGTGGAATATAATGAGAGACATCAAGTGAAATATAAAGAATATTATTCTAAAGAAGGTAGGGATTCTGAAAGATTGCAGGATTTTCAGAAGCCAAACCCTGCAGACTAGGCAAGACAAGCGACAATTCAGAGCATCTGTGAAATGACAAACACAAATAAGAGAGCCAACAGTAACATTAGAAAAAAAGGCACCAGACTTGTAAATTTATTAATAGCTAAGGAAGACTGTTTGAAAAAAAAAAAAATGAAAAACTTACTTGCAATATTATTTTGAGAAAGCAATAGCTCTGTCAACAAACAACAGAAAAAACCCACAGATAATTTCGGTCTGACAACCAGTTGAAATCCATAGAAACCATATTCTCTTTATGGACAAAATAATAGAAGACTGGAGGAGTAGCAGAGGAGTATCACACGCTAGCCTGTGGTTTTCCCTCTTCCATAATTATGTGCTGTTACTGTTGTACAGGCTACTGTACCAGATTACACCCTTAATCCATACAGCCATTCACACATTATTGTCTTCGTCAGTATATTAAATACTTTTTCTATGTATCACAAAGTTGTTTATTACAGCTGTTTTTATATTCTGTCTATAACATCATCGTCAAGATACCTACTGAGCTGAACACAAGCAGCAGCTCTGATGCATCAGTTAGAGAAGAGCTCCCCTCCACTAGAGGTGTACCATTTCCAGATATTTAGGGCTTTGAAAAGCTTTCAACAGATCATTCTCCCCTTTTGTACTCTTCAGAAAAGTAAGGAAATGTTGTAGAAGTTGATATGCAATAATAATTTGTTTATTGAACCCATGCTTTTCCTCTTTAAGAATGAGAACAGTATTATGTTTAACTCAGTACACTGAGGTTATTGTTAGATCATAGAATCATAGAATAGTTTGGGTTGGAATGATTCATAAACCACTGAAAAATATTAGAGGTTAAACTGCCCTGATTATTAAGGTACTCATAATCAAAGTAGTCTATAAATGTGCACCCATTTAGTTACATTGGTTCAGATGGAGCTGTAACTTGTTCAGTTGTAACTCAGATCTGTTCGATTATATTCCCACGTCCATTTTCGGCAGCTAGTATGTGATGAACATTTCCACACTTTCAACCAACCAATGTAATTATTTTTGCATGTTTATTAATCATAAATTATAAAGAAATAATTTATTCCCAAGCAGATGATAACAAATGAAGAGTATATAATGTTGATGTTCTCTATTAAAGAGCAACAGCTGTTACAGTATTTGAAGTTATTACGGTTGACCCCTATGCAATATATGCATATAGCCTAGCACAGGCTCAGCAATGGTATTTTGTGTATCTGTTTTGAGTAGATGGGACAGTAACATCTTATTTTCCACGGCTATATATTTAGCTGCTAGACCATGACTGTACCAATGATTGTTACCTCATGAGTATGCACTACGGAATGTCTAGGTTTTCATCTATTTAAAAGGAAAGGGGAAGGGGAAAGCATTGAATATGCATATGTAATGGGTTATCAATTGAGATAGTTAAGAACTAGTGTCACTACCTATGCTTTTTAATGCACTTGCCATCTGGGTTAAATGGAGATTGATGGCAACTATTAGTCTATTTTTTCACACTTTCTGTGGTTCAGTGCCATTTTGCTTGAAAATGCTGTTGTGTAAAAAGGTGATGTCCATCAGCTGTATTGTTCATGGGTTCAAATCATATGTTGATGAATATCAGTGTAGTGCTACTGACTTAAAACATAAGAGCATAAGAGGTCTCTGGGTCACTGTGTCAAACCTCTGTAAGCAGAGTCATTAATATAAATGGCATTAAATCCAGAAAATTCTTGACCATTTATCACAAGCCACAGAAAACTCCATTATACTAGAACACTTACATACAAAAGACCAAAAGCCTCAAAACATATCATGTGCTTCAGAAAAAGAGAAAACAAGGTATTATCAGTATCCTGGAATCCTTCAGTATCAGAAAATTTGTTAGGTGCTAAAAATTGCTAGCATTAGCCCAAATGCTCTATACTTTTCCAGGAAGCTAACTGCACCCTGCGCTTCAGAGCAAGGACTCATGTCCCTGGGGATACTACTTCACTCAATGTATACAAAAGGCCCCTTCTCATGCTCAAGTCTCAATGACAGTTATCCTATCATCCATTAATGCAATTCAGGACCCTCTTCTCTTGTAGCCAGACAACCTCATTTTCAGTCCCCAAGGCATGACTTTGCACTTTATATTATTAAATTTAAACCCAGTTCTATTACTACAGGCAACTAGGACATTTATTCTTACCATATGGTAATCTAGCTGTCTACATGACTGGCAAGCTCCATTAACTTCGTGTCAGCCACAAATTGCATTTATCTCTTGATTATTCTATTCTCTTCAAAATCCCTTCTAATGCCGTGCATGGTATTAGGGCCAAGCTAAGAGGTTTGTATTTCTTATAGTTGAATATCTGCTAAGGCATTTGTACTTTCGTATTGTAATCCTCTATCCATTATCTCTAACCAGAAAGTAAAATTAGTTCCAAATTATGGACTACCTAAATAGAAAAGACAATTATTGAGTGAATAATTTTGCCTCTCCAACAGAGGATTACAAACATTATGAAGTTCCTATCCCGTGGTCGTGATCTAAGGGATGAGGAAGTTCCCCGAATGGCACCTCTAATGTATCATCTCCCTTCCTATTCCCAGATTGTCCATTCACCCCAGTAGTTGCAACGATGTGCTCCCTGCCTCCATGCTCTGCTTCCACCAGTTTAACACCTGCTGACTGCAGCAGAAATGGCATTTTCTGGGGCCAGGGCTATGTGCGTGCTAACAAGTTGACTTCTACATTGTTGTCCAGGGCACTCCTGTCTCTGGTTTTAGCTTTGCAGTCACTGCTGGGGTAAAACCAGCATTTAAGACTGCATGAATCTCTTGGGTCTTACTTTGTGCAAGCCTATTGTAGGTACCTTAAGTCTTTGAACCCTCTCCTCTGATCCATACTGCTCAAAACATTCAAAAAATTTTGGGGGAGAAAAAGAGAAAGGTGCGAGTGACAGGTAGACCAGTAGGCAAAATACATATGTACAAACCTTGTTTCCTTGGGAAATCATACTAAAAGCAGTGTAATATATGCTTTAATTGTAGCTGCTTCATATTAGTTGCACAATTTTGCTAAGGACAAAGCCCCTTTGTCAACTTCGCCTTTGCTAAGGACACAGGTGGTTCAGCTGTGTGTTTCCTATGTGCAACTTCCTTTGAATTACTGTATTCATTTTTTACTGTTACATTTGTTGTAAGTATACACAATCACAATTTCAATTTATTAATATAATAATTCTATAATATTTTATCTGGAACAGGTTGTGCAGAGAGGTTGTGGATGCCCCATCATGGGAAGTGTTCAAAGTCAGGTTTGATGGGACTTTGTGCAACCTTATCTAGTGAAAGATGTCCCTACCCATGGTGGGGGGGATGGAACTAGATGATCTTTGAAGGTCTCTTCCAGACCAAACCATCCTATGATCTTTAGGACAGCAGTGCGTACTCTTCACCTAGGAAGAATGTTTAGTTCTATTTGTCGCATTTTTTCCGAGCTTTCTTTTTTGTCTGGGAACCCACAGCAACTATATGGCTACAAAAAGTTTATAGTTGCCCAGATGGCAGCAGTCATCAGATGAGAATGATGGTAGAGGCAGTATTATGGACATATTCGTTTAAAATTCTGGTATATCCAGCATTGCTGTCTTTGAGGAACTAAGGACCCTTTGGAACTTTTATGTGTTTTCAGGCAAGCAGACACCAGAAAAATACATACTAGAAAAGAAGTAAGCAAGACAAGCCACTGACTTTCTTACTAAGATAAATTAGTTTGCTTTTGAAATCTCTAAATTTATTATTTATTAACTACCATGCTGAGATTGAGCTGACAACTAGAAAGAACAAGACTCTCATCCTAGTTTGTAATCCAAACCAACAGAATAACATACAGAAGGTCTAAAAGGACAGTAGTAGAGTGTGACTTCATAGCTAAGAATGCAGTTTTTCCCTGTTAAGTTTTATGTAACTTTGACTCTTACTGAGATGGAAGTTTGGATTAGTCAGAATACTTATACTAGAATTTTTACCCAAAATATACAGTCATACCTAAGCATTACAGTCAACCAATTACTGTAAAAATTTATTGACAGATGACGCCAAAATGCCAAGAAGCCAATGATGTCATTTAGTGGAGTATATGCAACTTAAGTGTTTAAAAGCCACAGGGAAGAAAGAGGACTCAGGAGAGTTTCACATGAAATGATTGTAAACAGATCATTATGATTAGTCAAATTCCTATAGGAGCTAGCAATGAGTTGGCAGTAGCTGAAGGAAAACTGGCAACAGTCTTTCTATGAGCAGTGAAGTAGCATTACCCATGCGCTCTATTTTTAATTGGTTAAATATGTCTTACAGGCAGACCTGCATACATGCATGTCAGGATCTTCACAATACTATTAGCAGAAGGTTACTACTGTGAATGTTTGGTATGTTCACATATAATTTAATCTAATTTATTTCATAAGGGGAATTCTTCAAGAAGCTCTGCTTACCGAGGTGTAAAATGATCATAGCATTTCACGTGTTTGTGATGGGTTTGAGATATTGCTCCTCTCTTCCCACACAGATTTTTATTAGAAGTGCTGCCAGTTAGCTGACCTTCCCCTCTTCAAGGTTAATGGTTTGTTATCTATAAATTAGTTTTCATGATATAGCTTGAGTTATGAACTCCAAAATTGTCTTCTGTAGGCTCTCTCTTCAATTTGTTTTAGGTTCAGAGAAAAGCACATTTGCTAGTAACTGAGGCAGATTTCAGAATAGGAAAAAGTACTACAGAAATGAAAAGAGATAACGTCGGCTTTAGAAACTTGCCATTTTATTCTATAAGACGACATACAATTATTTCAGTTGGTCGATGTTGTGGAACAACTACTGTCATGTTCTCTAGTAAATCTGAATGCCTAGATGACTGCAATTTACCAAACACTGCCCCAACTCCTTTTTTCTTGCACAGAGAGCCTCTCAGCTAAAGATGTTGCAGAGAGACAACAATTAGCACATTGCATTATTGTAAAGGTTTGGAAACATGTTAATAGTCAGACAATTTATAATATGCACTCTTTGTTATCGTTATGGAACATCTGTTACTTAAGAGTCAACACTGTAATAAACCATGCCATGGTATTTTATAATCCTGTCACAGTGTAAGAGGGAAAAAGTAGTGATTATATTAAATTTGATCTTGAGAGGTAGCGGACATATTTGCATCCCACTGAGGACAGCACAAGCTGAAGGTGTTCAGCAACACCTTGCAGTTTTCATATACTTTAATGATATATCACATAATTCTTTACCAGTTGGTACTTTCCACCATTTAAACTTTGAGAGTGAATTTTGTAAGAAACCAGTGACAAGACTCCAGTGGCACATTATAACTCTGTACCCAGGAAATACATATTTGCCTTCAAGCTCTGGGAAACATTAGACTATCTACACTGTCAAAAAATATAACTTCACCACTTCAGCTGTAATTTCAGTCATAAAAATAGCTGCAAGTGTCCCTCATCCAGTCTGACTGTTGTTTGCCAAAGATAATATACTTTGCATGATGCCATTTCAAAAGGAATGTAAAAATCAGAAAAGCTTTCTTGGCATACTTGTGGTACCTTTGCACATGCAATATTGCAAACTGCTTAATTTGTTTTATTTTGTATAAAGCATCTATCACAATTATATTTTTAAGGCTTTTTGAGTGATACATAGCAATATACTTAAGAATTATAAGCTGTAATGACTCTTACCACTTTATCAGCAGAGATAGCAAACACCAGATTTTTGCTTACCATTATCTAATAATTCTATTATTGCCGTTCAGAAAATGCTGAAATTATGTCAGCTTATTCCAACAGGCAATAAGCCCAACTTTTTTTTGTCCAAGTTGTTGGAAAAGGATTGCTAATTTTTCATCTATTTCACAAATACACCCTCCATACATCCTTCTCCCATTTAATTACGTCACCAGTCCATTATATTGTGCATCAGAGCACTGACCATGTGGAACTCACTTTTATTTTCCATTCTCAAAGACTGACTTATTCAATGTGGCTGTGATACACTTCTTTATTGTCTACAGAGATCATTATTCCAAACTCTAGTTACCGCAATGTGCAATGTCTTCAAGGTATCAAGGTCAAATCTTATCCAACATTTAAAAAACATTCTTAAAATGTATATTCTTTTAAAGAAAAAGAGCAGACATTTTCTGTGGGGATTGCTATTTCTCTTTCTCTTAACACTTTTTTCTTATTTACATTTAATTTACACTCTTTTACATGGTGCACTGTAACTGCACATTTAAACCAAGAAAATCATGCACATACCATACGTTATTTGTGAGAAAGAAAATGCCTAATTGTAGCATTTTCCATACTTTGTCCATTTTCTTATGCAAACACACAGCCAGCTTTGAAAATACATTTCTTTTAACACCTGAACTGTCAAAAGCAATCTAGAAATTGTGTTTTAAAATATAATTTGATTATCACAAAACATCATAGTTGTATTATTGTTTCTTTCTTAGTTTTTCCTGTTTAATTACCAGCTACCTGTGGACAGAAAAGAATCTTTTTGCTATCAAACATAAACTCAACTCCTATAATGTTTTGCTGAAATATTTGTTTTACTTTGTGTAACTCTTGTTTTCTCAATTACTTAAGTTACTCACAGCAACATATCCCATACCACTAGCAAGCAGTATAGGTCTGGTTTTCATCTACTGGAAGAGACAAAGATCACCAGGAGCATGCCAAGCTTAGAGCAACAGCACTATCAAAATCAGCACAGGTTTGAATAAAGGTGCGAAAGTAAACAAATTTCCTGACAGCGCACGCAGCTTCCATTTGTGTTCAGTGAAAGGTCTTTCAAAAAAGAAAAGTTAGAAACATCATTAAGTGACTCTACTTGAAAAATAGGCCTTGTTAAGATGTCTCAGACTGGGGATTCAATTTCTAACACACAGCTTTAAAGCACCCAAGCCCTGTCTTCTAACATGGTTTACAACATGACAGTTTCAAGCTGACCTTTGTAAGTAAAATATGAACTGAATTAAGCAAAATTTCCAGGAGTGATGAATCTGATAGTGGTACCCTAACACATCAGCTTGAAAGCATCGGTGATCCATTATGAAATAGGTGTTATAAAAAGATTAAAAGCTTTAGGGTTAAAGAGAAAGAACAGGGTGCTGCAGTATTTCCAACAGAGTAAGAGGATAGTAAAACTATAAATTCTTTTACTACTATGCAAAATTTATATTGGTTAAAACCCTAAGCCTTTCATTATCTAAATTAAAAGTATACTGTGTTTATTGAATTCAGAGATTAGCATGCTATTATACACAGTAGTCTTACTTTGGTGTCTCAGGATTAATATTGATGAAGTTTCAGACTATTAACTACACACGTATAACATCTGACAAGAAACGTATCTTACTGACTACAATTATTGTAGGATGCTTTTAGTTATGATTTTATCTTTCATTTTACTGTGGATTCCCACAGAGTTTTCATACTTTCAAACAATGTTTTAAGGTTGGTTCTGGCAGGTTTATCATATTGATGGATCTGGCTAAAGCTGAGACATTCAAATCCAAAGGACATTTTTTGATTTCTGTCTCATTTTACATAGTTTTATGGAAGTGATATCTTTCAAATTCAGTCACCTGAAGTGTTGTCTGAACTATCAGCAAAATTGGAAGTCACCAGAAACTGTTCACTACTCAATCAATTCAGCCCAGAATATTGCACGACACTATACACATGATTGGCCAATATTGACACCTATCACTTTTCAGAGTCTCAAAGACACGATACCTATGTAAACTATGACAAAAAACACAATTCACCAATAAAATTGCTGGTGGGTTGTTTTTTTTTTTTTTTTTACATGGCACCAGTGCTTTGAAAATAGCATCAACTACTTAAAGAGAAAAATAGCAGCAGGAAAATCAAGCACTACATGAGGAAAAGTCTAGCACCATCAGATAACATCAGTTACACTGTTAGCTCATGTCATGCTTAGTTCTATCTGGCACAATGACTATATAAGCACTACAATAACTATAATTCAGGGAGTCATGCACAATAAGCAATTAAATACATTGCTTTCTCTGATTAGCTGCTTGTGGTAGAGAGCAGTTCTTGATGGCAGGTAAAAGCTGCCTGGGAACATCAGCTCTTGGCTGCAGGCTTTCTTAGGCTGTTTTGTGAAACTTATCATCAGATTCCAACTACAGAGCTGTGTAAGATCTCAGTGGAATATCTAAAATCTGCTAAATAAGAATGTGAGAATTTTAAATAAGATATGAAGGTGAAGGCAATATAAACAATAATTTTTCAAGGGAAGGCCATCAACCATAGCTCTTCTGAGAGACCAAAATGCATGGTGACAATTTGTGAGATAAGTTGGGGGGAAATCATTAATGTGAAGAGAATATCACGGTTAAGAGAGATGGGCCCCACAAGTAACCGTAAACACAAGAAATTGTAAGCCGCTACTATTTTCACAATTCAAGCTAACACTCAAAACCAAAAATCATGCATCACTTGTATGGTAAGTACCATACAAGATGGTATGGTAAATACCATTGTATTTGCTAATTGTATTGTAAATTGTAAAAGATAAAAAAAAAAGATTGTATGGTAAATACCACACAAGATAGCTGCTGCGCAGACAGCACTACCCACCTGTGTCTCTGTGATGCTGCTTAAAACTTCCACCTATTTCCCATAGCACAAGAGAGAAAAAAATCACAAACTGCACAGCAATAACAACAAAAAGCAGTAACAAAAGCAAATGTCAAAATTTGAATTGCAAACTATAGATGAGCCTTGACTACTAAAACTAAATCCAGATTTTAACATTAAAGGTTTGAAGTTGCTCTGCTGGGGTTAGGGGTTGCTTCTGCTCACACCTGTAATAAACTACTAGGCATTACAGGTAGACTAGAGCTGGTAGGGATGGAGAATCACTGCATAGCAACTCCCAAAGATAAGTTCACAGGATTCATCAGAAAGATTTACTGTTTTAATAAAGAATATATACCAAATTACTCCTCATATAACAGAGATTGATTTTTCTAACACAATTGTCGTGCAGGAATGTAACTTTCTAAAACAGAGACTAATTTATCCTGAAAACAAAAGACACTTTAGACCACACTGTGTGAGTCCTATTCCCACTCAAATCTCTGGATTTACAAAAATATAGAATTAATCTTTTGAAAGGCAAAGAATTTCCTATCAATTTGAAATTTTGGAGCTTCTGTTTTGCTTTCAAATTACACATTCATTAATATGGTCTGTGCAAATACATATTATTCCTTACATCAGTTCATCTATGAAGTTGTGTGGTTTGTTCCAACACAGTAACATCATCACATAAAACTGGTTTCAGTTTAGCTCTCAGTGTAAAAGACTAAATGGGAGTGAAACAAATGCCATTTTTCAGTCCCACAACTATTCCCTGAAAGCTTGACAAGGAAAAAGGCTTAAAATGCCCAAACACAAAACAATGAAATATTAACTAAGAGCAGTTGTTTCCCTCTAAAAATATTGATACTAAATTATTTTATTACATGCATAGTCAAACCTGAAAGAACTCAAAAGCCACAGACAATGAACCCAGAAATCACAATGAATGAAGCAGCTCTCTATTATTAGTTTCTGCTGTACTTTTAGGCTGGTTTAGGCTAATAAACATTGTAAGAATCTTTTCACATGCATATGGTAATACATAAAATATTTTAACTCATGCTAACTTAAAGATCCTATGTTAAGGAGCTCAGTTAAACTGATGTTTTATGTGACTTTTTGTGCAAAATATATTACAAACTTTCTCAGCAGGAGTTGAAGGTGAGGGCTGTAGCAACCATATAACACCACAGGGTGTTTTGCACTTCCATAGTTCAGCCTTTAGCATTATCAAAGACTATCGTATAAAATAATTTGTATATCTAGCAATTTGGGTTCTACATACTTCTGCTTTTAAGATAAGATGACTGTGAAAAGTTGAATTCTAGAGTATTGTAAATAAATAATGCAAAAAAGAAATAGGCAGGGAGCTCAAATCAGCAGAAAAATTGAATAGAGAATAACTGACGTAGTGGGTGCATGTTAACACCAGCCATTTTTCTGAGTATTTCAGGTATAGGACGGCTGAAACTCTGAGCACCCCATATGCTCTGTATGATGAGCTCAGTGAACTCCCATTAATCCAGTGCTGTACCTGATCAAGAGCTATTTACATGCATCTTATAAAGCTGGTCCTTTACTAATAAATTCTGTAAAAAATCTATGACAAATTCAAGATTCTTGCTTTGATAATTTGTCCCTTTCTCCACATCAGAAATGACAAGAGGTATCCCTGCATGACACAGTTTCATGCTGTGCATAAAAACTTAGCGCTAACTCTGCAAGATCTACCGTAGGCCCAGGGTCAGAATCATAACACTCAGCACAGGCCTGAAAATAGCTGGGCCTATGGAGAAATCTGGTCTGTGCTCAGGAAAACTAGTTTTGTGATAAAGGTTACCACTGCAGTGGACAGAACTGAGGGATCAGAATGTACTGATGCTTAGATTTTTAAGGGAAAATTACAAATTATTTTATCAGGGCATTCTGTTCTCAAGGAATAAGGCCTGAGAGATTAAGAAGCATCTCTTAAGAATTAGCCTAGATATGTCACCTTGGTCTCCTAAAACTTTGCAGGATTTGCAACAGGCTTACTGAGCTTTCTGTTTTATTAATAAAACTTAGAACTTATATAAAACCATGCTCCAAATGTGAACTCCTATTTTCAACATTAATATACTGAATGAATGTTCTGTATCAATTCTCCTCTGAACTGTGGGCATCATACAGTAAATTTATTTTTGAAAGAAAGAGAGTAATGCTGTCAACTTTTTCATGCTGTGTTTCCACCTGCTGGTAACATCAATAGGGAAGCCCTTGGAATATAAAATAGTTTTTTACAATTATGCCACAACAGTACAGTTGATCTGCCACTCAAACCAATTATTGTTTTGCCCTGCTTTGTTTGCCCACGGGCTGCCACGTGGTTTACTCCCTGGCAGTTAAATGAATCCTCAGCATTGCATCAGGAGGTTTCAGGCACTTCAGTGGAAAATCAGAGTGGGAACCACTAACTAGAACTCTTGGAGCTCTTCCCCAGCCTGAGATGCTATTAAGAGGGTTATAATTGATCATTGTATTCCTGAACAAATTCCTTTAAAGGGCTTGTTTTGGTGCAACAAGCTCCTCAGAAAGCTATGAAACCCCAGGATCAGCTTTAAATTAGCCACATTTTCTTAATTGACATATTCTGAGCAATAGGTTTTAGAATGTTTTAGACATTCAAACAGGTTTTAGACCTGTCGTTTAGAAATGTCAACCAGAAGTACAAAGATAAATATCAATTTACTAGTGTGTATTCCACTAGGTTAATAAAATAAACTCATGCCTGTTTTTAATAAGCTATGTCCTTCGTTTAGTTAAATTACCTTATCCAAGTAAATTACGATGCTTATTAGTACTTGCTATCAACTAGTTATAACATACGATCTCACTCAGTAAATTACACCAGAGGAAAAACAGCTTGCTGTTGCAATATGATTGTCTGGGACCAAGAATTTTCTTATACGAATAGTTCTGAGAGCTCATCCAAAGACTTACATTCTTAATAATATTGTTAGGAGAAAATCTGCCCACTACGAATCATTCTCACATTGATACAACTAGTGGAAACAATGATCCATGTAGCAACTGCCTGAAAAAAAAGGGAAGGCAAAATGAACTCCCATTATAAGCAAACAAAAGATTAAAGTGTCTAGGAGGTAAAAATTACTCACAAATGAAAATATGACTCTCAAGACAGAGACTGGACATTAAAAAGACAAACTTAAAGACTGAATTATGCAAAAACACAGAACTGCCTGAAATGTATAGATGTGATTTATACCTTAACAGTCTTACAAACTGTAAATATTTTGCTTTTATTGTTACATGTTGCTTGTTACTAGGCATCAGAGGCAGTTAGTTCTGACAGGGAAAAATCAATACAAATCTGCCAATGATTCACCTTTATCAGTCCATCTTTTTACAGTAATCTCTTTTTTGATCCATTTGTTTGCTGTCCTTTTCTTTCTCCTTGCAATTTAAAAGGAAATTGCCTTTTGAACTTTCATACTTGTTTCTAGCTAGAAAAAAAAGTATGTTTTAAATCTGGTACACTTCTCATTTGGACAAGGTTATGTATGTGATTGGTCAGTCCAACTACCTCCACACTGTCCAAACGCAAAAAGGAGGAAACCTATATGCCTGCATTTCACTTCAATTTAAAACAAGGTTTGTAAATATAAAATTATTCCAAACTGTACTGTATGTATTTAGAAGAACACAGACTAATTTATCTGTGTATATAAATACATAATTTACCTTCACTATTATGCGTATTTTTTTTCTGTTATCTATTCCAGAATCTAGGAAAAGTTTAATATGCAGGAACATGCAGTTATTTTTAAAACTAATGTAATGTTCAGCCACCAGAAACATAACATCCACCGGAAGTCAAATGTACACTAGTGAAATAAGTTTTAAAAAATTGAAAGAAAATATTTTCCAGGTGCATATGCTTATTGTTTTTGCCTGTACTTTGTTAAACATATATATAAAAAATCTCCATGTTATTACTGCATCACAAAGCACAATCCATGCCCATCAAATTGAGCAAACGTTAAAATCTAAACCAACATGATAATTTGATGTGACACTGAAGTAGCTGGTAATCTTGATTACATTAAATCACAGTCAGTACCATTATGCTGCACATTGCACCTTTTTATCTATGTTGCATATGATTTTGTTAACATGGTTGTCAGCCACTGGATAAAAAATTTCTATAGACGTAATTACCAAGAAAAGTTTACATTTAATTTACTAGCCTTTCATCACCTTAGTCATCACTTTACTGTATGATAAAATCAGAACATAATGATCCAGTAGTACAATAAACTTCTCATTAAATATGAACTCATGCAGCTGAGAGAAATAGACACAATAGAAGTTTAAAAATAGATGTTCTTTGTCTCTACAGAAGAAAGGTTTAGTTCCTCTTTCAAGATGTACAGCCATTCTCATCCTTGATTGTATACATAGTATACAATCTGCCTGTTTAAAGAAGATAGGCAAACGCTAAGACAGATTTTCAGGGGTGCTAATGTGGTGATAAACTGTATGGAAGGACCCCTCATCCCCTCCAGCATGAGGACAAAAGTCAAATCAGTAACTCAGTATCTCCATCTGTTCAGGACAGAAGAAACTTCAGCTGAATCAAGGGCCTGAATGAAAATGCAACTGAACTAAG
This sequence comes from Phaethon lepturus, assembly GCF_000687285.1. Lineage (NCBI taxonomy): Eukaryota > Metazoa > Chordata > Aves > Phaethontiformes > Phaethontidae > Phaethon > Phaethon lepturus. The sequence goes on from NW_010526750.1 coordinate 127,492, forward strand.
GAGCAGGGGACTGGGTGCATGGATGCTCCTGTTATCATACTATGAGTAAAACCTAAGGAATTTTATAGTTTAGAGATTCAAAGGTTTCAGAAGTTATTTGGGAGGTGTAGAGGTGGGAAAAAGAGAGTCAAAGACCTTTAAGCTCGCTTCACAGAAATTCAGCTAAAAATGTCGTCAGAAAAAAATGACTAGCCATGTTTGCACAGAGTTATTACAGAAAAATAACTGTAATGTACAGAAACAATTTTTTGAAAATTGACCAAATTATTAGAGAGACAAAAAGAAAACTGGATAGGGTATCCTCTACCTGGAAACATTTGTTAAACTTGTTAAATTTGTTAATTTTTTTTTGTTTTTTTTTTACTTTGTCAATCTGTAGGAACCTACAATTAAAATCCCTTCTTTGCTATTCATGTAGAGGAACATGCTTTTCAAGGAAAAAAAAAAAGTAATATCTAATTCAAGAAGGAAAAAGAATTCAAATCTATCAAGGACTTTCAAGGACTTACGGCTTGGTATTCTTCAGCATATTTTAAGCTCTGCAGTATGGACAGTTCATCTCCTTTCCCCTGCACTGCCAAAATTGAATGAAATACGGATTATTATTTAAAGCAAGCAAACCTGCAACAGTACAGAAAAGTTGAAATAAGGATTGAGAAAATTGAAGCCCAGTAGTATCATCTTCAATTAAATGTAATTTAAGTGATCTGGAGTCATTAACTTCTTAATTTGCAGCTTGCCTCATTAAACGTGGGGGGGTTTATAGGTTTTTTTCGTATCAGCTGACTCATACAAAGTAAATTCTCTGATGTAGTACATCTATTTGCACTACGAAGAACTGAAGCTTAAATTTTCAGTTTTCAGTTGGCAATACAGGCTTTAGAATTTGGTGCTTAGGTTAATGTGTATACTATATTTAAAGTGAGATTTTACCATAGGGATGATTAATGGCTAATTTTTCTGTCTGACAATAAAAAGAGTAGCTGGCATGGTAGTTTGGACTTTTACCATTGTAATATTAAAACTATTTCAGTTCTTTCTTTCAGTAAATTTCAGGGTACACAAGAGCACTTTTGAAATGAACACAGAGTGAACAATGACTGCCATCAGGTAATGAACGGTGTTAAAAAGACCAAGTGTTTTTTTGACAGATTATGTCCATTGTCTGGTTTGGAAACTGCAGTCTGCTTTTCAATTAACTGTATTTATATGATTAACAGTTAGGTGTGAGATGGTAAACAGACTTGTTTATCAAGACAATGTATGAAAACTAGTAGGTCTTATCTCAAAATTTCTCTTTGTCTTGCTTTTTCTGTTTGGCAAGGAAATAACAGTTTTACATGTCATTCCCTTTTCTTCAATACATTTCTTTGTACCCTACAGTACCTCAGAAGAAATCCAGTGTGGATATTAACACAGACAAAAGAAGAAACAAAGATAAATTTTTAGTTCCATAGCATGAAAGGTAAGAAAAAATTCTAAAATCTGATGAGGGATGAATTAGTTTATGCAAAGTCCTTTCCTGCATCTTCTCACATTTGCATTTTAAATGAAATATGTTTTCATTGCTTCTATAAAAACTACAAAATAAGTCTTAAACTCCTGTCTATATTTACAGATTTTGAATAGCATGTTGTAGGAAGTTTAGCTGTATAGATTTAATAATGGTTCCTTCAAAAAGCTAGAGGCAACATACTTTGAACAGAAGCTTTACCTGAACCAGAAATTGGTCTGTGTGGATAATTTAACCATCCTTTGTTATATTGTTAACTATTGCTCGTATTCCTCTCACATTTGTGTACATTTGTAAGAATCACTCAAAACCTCGTGACCTAGGGGTACCTAAGTACCCCTTTGTACTTCCACCCTACTGCTAGCATTGCCCTGCACCTTACAAAGCGCATACATCTTATAAAAGCGAGTTCCTAAATTTCAGAAATTAATAGATTGTTAGATCTAGAAATAGCATGGCTTTGAGCACATAGTCCTGAGATGTAGAAAAAAGAAAGGCAATATAGGAGAAAAAAAATCTGCTTTAGACACCTAAGGTCAAAGCTTCTGAAACTAGATACAGTGGAATCACACAGAATCATGTTACACTGCTCTGACCACCTTCTTTCCCATTCTTGAGTAGCATTAGAAATAATATTTTAAAAATACACTGAGTATTTTTCATTTATTAAATTTTCTGAAGCAGTAGTGTCTGTGAAAAAGATATGAAATCATTACGTTGAAAGTGGTATGTTCAATTATCGTCTGATAAAAATAAAATATGCAGAAGACAATCCATCTTTAAATGCAGTCTGTAGCCAAAAAAAAAGCACATGTCACTCTGCCTTTGGCTGGGTGCTAATATCTTACCATTATTAGCCTATTGTGACAGTGTTCATACACTTGTCAGATATATCATCTATGGATAATTTAATTTGTCAGACTGACAAGTTATTCTTCCTTTGGATTAATTAGCTTGGGAGAGTTACCAAAAAAAATATTAACAAACCCACCCTTATCTTATTTTGCAACTCTTCACGGGAAAGATGAGTTCTTCAATCTGAAGAGAATTTAAATGAAACTCCAGCCCAGCTTTTATATCTGAATTTCAGTGGATTCTGAATACACTGCTTAATGGGGGTAAAGGACTTAGAATTTCCCACTGTGGTAATAGATTCTTTAACTAAAAGAGCATTCTACTAATACACAGAAGTTAAGTGAAAATTACCTTTCAGTAGATTTGCATTAATGCAGGGAAATATTTAATTTAAGGAAAAAGTTCAGAAAAGCATCACTCCTACAGAGGGAATAATCATAGAATCACAGAAACATTAGCATTGGAAAAGAACTCTGGAGGTCTCTAGTCCCGTTTCCCACTTGATGGTCTTTTGCCAGCACTAGATATGGGGAGCCCGGGCTTTTGTATAGATGACCCTGGAAAACCTCCAAACCTTGTGTGACGCCTGTTGCACTTCAGGGCTACCCTCTTCATCAGCATTTTGTGAATGTATAGGACTGAAGATTAGGGAAAGTGTCAGCAAGTATACCAGATACCATCACACCTAAACATTTTCAGAGGAACTCATCAAAAGTGTGAATGCCCTTTTTCTTTTAGAGTAGTTGTATTCCCTACAGTGTAGCCATGCACATAATCTCAAACATGTCTTGCCTAATTTGCAGTATCTTTCATTAATAAGCAATGAGATTAAACTGCAAAGACAGTTGTCACGGTCCATAGATGTTTAACGTCAGGAAGAATTTGAGATTTGTAAGGTACAGTTAAGACTACTTTCTAATCTTTTTCCATATTAACACATGAAGATATATCAAAATACAACAGTCTTAAACTGATCATCCTCCTGTGCAAATGCAGGAACTCAGCAGGGAAGCAAATTATTCTATATTATAGGCACAAAGCAAGTTGTTTTGTGGTCAACCTGACATTTAAATAAAGCAATTCAGAATGGTTTAATTTTCTGCTTTACAGCAAGAGTAATAAAATCTGTATTGGTCCCAATTGCCACCAACATTACAAAACATGCTGCAATCAGTTGTGGATTTCAGAAGGATGTTATAATTAATGACTTTCTGCTGGCTGCATTTTTAGTCACTGTGATTTGCATGGAGTTGGATCTCTCTCCAGATTTGGGTAAATGACAAATTGCCCACATTTCTCTCACAGAGATACTATTTCTACATGATTTTGCTGAGCATTTTTAACATAAATACACATTTCTTTCATGTGTATGACAAATAATCATAATGAAATTGGTTTTAAGCAGCCACACAGGACTACAGCAAAAGCCCTCTGGTTGATAGTGTTACACTTCAAACAAAGGTGAAAGAAAACCGAAGCAGACTAGGCTAGATTTTCCAGCCTGTGTCAACTATTATATAGTTACACTGACAGCAGTGGAACTGCATTGGTGTAAGACAAGCTGATATGTTCAGAAAATCTCCGGGGCAGTCTTCAGTAGCCTAAACAACAGTTATGCAGGCTTCCAGGCAACTCAGCACTACTACAAAAGTTTACTTTCAGAATTCCAAAGAATCTTTTGTTTTCCATCAAAATCAAATGGAGAAACTCAGGAAACACTTTGTACACACACTCACAAAAAGAAAAGAAAAAAAAAGAAACTGGAAAGCACCTTATCCCCCTTCAAACTAAAGAACAGTATATTTTAACAAAATACTTTCATCTCCTACAGGGATACTCCCTGCCTGACCCTAGTCCCTCTGTTTTAAATAAGATGCTTTAAATCTGTGGGAGGAGGAATAGGCATCCTTTTATGGATTGTGTCTTGTATAGGTTATTTGTTCCTTTTTTTTTTTTATCTTTATGCAATCAAAGAACATGCGACCTACACGTAGCACAGAGACATGTATGAATTAACTGCTTGAATGTGCACTAAGGACTTTCAAGCATGCAGACCTTCTTTCTATAGTTCTACTTGGACCTCTGTCAAGTCCAGCAGCTTACATTCATGAAAGTTTTGTGCAAACTTTTACTTAAATTTGAACCAAAAGGTCCTGATTACAGAAATAAATTTCCAGGCTTGATATAAAATCATTCTCTATCTTCCACCATGGCCTCCAATATAGAATTCAAGCTGCTGAGTTTTGATGTCTAATGGTAAATATAAGAGAACATTCACTGTACTTAGACTGACTGGAAAACTCAATGAATGAAAATTTTAAAAAGCTAAATAAAGTTCAGTTTTATGTTTTGTTGGAAATGGTTAGTGCAACTAATATTCCTGACCATTTTGACAGCAGGGATCCAATGATGCAGAGTTGCTACCATTAAAGCTGCTGTAGAAGCCACTACAGAGGAAAAAAAAAAAAAAAAAAAAAAGGACCCCATAGACCTAAAATGGCATTTATTTCTTGCCAACTTTTATACCAGATATCCATTACTGTTTTAAAAAAGACTATTTCTACTAGACCAAGACTAAAAGAGCTATTTTAACAGGAACCCCACAAGACAATAACTTTTGCTACCATGTGCAACTGACCTGCACTGGATTTATGAAATGTCAGCAGCTGAAGATTAATTGTCAATATGGGAGAAATCTACTACCTAAAATAAAATTTACACATGGATAATCTATTTGTTCAAGAACAAAGGGCACATATCTACTATGGATGCCCCAGAGTGGGATAATGTCACCTGCTGATCAGCTACAAATTACTTTGTGTACATAATATGCAGAATCCCATTTATTGCATATCTGGAGAGATTATTTGTTTTGAACCAGATTTTGAAGGGTACAATACATGCAGAAAGGATACCCTACCTGACTGTTCCGAGTCAAGTGTTTGGTATTTGCAGTACTTTATTTTGTTCTTGCTAGCATTTCAGCTTGCATGTCTCTGGCATCTCATATACATATTAATATACTCAGAACTAATTCATACTGTTCAGCAAACAGGAGAAAATCAGCTCAAATGGAGAAATTTGTAAAAAAAAAAAAAACCCAAAACTTTTTGGATAAAAATATACAGCCCCACAAAAAAGAACTCTGCAATGCCCATCACTATCTAACACAAAGTGCATAGAAGTCTCATTTGCATCTTGCCTCTGTACTATGTTCTGTGGTAGTTTATCTGAATAATTAAAGTAACAAAAGATTAAGCCACTATTGAGCCACTTTTACTAAGGAACATGAGGCTTAGATTCCAATGTTGTCTCTCTGTTGCTCATTAACAACACTTTTATTAATTAATGGTTGAATTCAGCTGAATCTGACAGAGAAGCAGACATCTCAAACATAGGATCCTTCCTAGATGTGAAAATCAACGGCTGGATAGAGGAATGTGACTCAGATTAGGGGTTCCAGCCCCTGCAAAACCTCCAGGGATGGCAAGTCTCCACGACAAAGATTTTGTATTAGGAAAGCATGCAGTACATGTTTAACAGCATCAATAAATTGGCAAGAGATTTTTTTGGCAATTGGCAATCAGATTTTTTTCTTTAAAAATTTTCCAGCACATGTTTCAGAGAATTCAGAGTATGAGCATGGAAAGAAATGACTCTAGTATTTCTTTCATTTCCTTTTCTACTATCATCTGTAGCTGAACCTCAGTTTGGTGTAAAACATATATGCATAGTCTGCAATGACAAGGCACAATACAAAATTTTAATATTTCAAATGGTTGAATAATGCATATTGCATCAGACTGCAGCATATAAAGCCTGTATGACAGGTTTTATGATGAGACAGTGTACATGATATGTACCTACATATGTCTATGTATATACATTCAAAACATATGATTAAAATTATTAGTGAAAATATTTTTATTTTCAGCCTTCAAAGTCAGATGCCTTTTCCCTGTGGATTCCACTGTATTCACTTCAGTTATTTTTAGTATAGAATACCTATAAAGCTCTCCAAAATGTAACTGCTTTGGCTTTTAACTTAGCATCACTACCTCATACAGTCTTCCAAGGCAAAAGTATAAACTTTTGGAGAAGGGAGAGGAAGTTTTCTTGCTTGTGTTTTGGTTTTCAAGCATCAGCCACTTGGAGATGCCCAGGGATTTTTAAAGTTCAGGTTAATTCCAAGGAACTGAGTTACTAGGCAAGTAATATGGATACTGAGGAAATAAGCTATATGGCTGTAAGATCTGTACATAATATATTAGGCAGCTATCTTCTCTAGGTCTGCTAGCCTGGAAGGGAAGTTTCATGGTAAATGCAAAGAAAAAAAAGCATTTGGGTTGGGGGGGAGCTCAGAATTTTTTCCTCTCATTTAAAATTATAGTATACTATTGCAACAACACTGAAAGCCCTGTTAATTTTAATAATTAATTTTGCACTTTCATTCTTTTGTGGACTGGCTAGAAGAAAAACACAAAGCCATCAGCAAACCTGCTAATTGTGTCACTGAGATATCAAAAAAAAAAAAAAGAAACTCTCCCTGCAAATTTGTATTGTGAAAAGGAAGCATTATTTCCAGTGCCTATTTAAGCATCATCCTTGCAGGTATAGCAGGAGGAATTTACACAAGCAAGGAAATCCATTACTGGAACGACGAAGCCTGTTCCTGATTGAAATCTGACTATGCTGCCAATCAAATCCCTGTCTCTGGGAAGGGTTCCCTCTACTCATCCCTATGCTCATTAGTAATTGCAGCATCTTGACAAATTCTCATCATAGAGAGGACTTCTCTTTTATATTGCAAAACTACCAGTGTTCTTTGGCTGTGTACCATCCTGCAAAAAGAAATATATGCACATAATAGTCACTGAGCAGCAGTGACACTACCTTGGATAAACGACACCTCAATTACACTAACAAACATCTCCACTGAGGGAAAGATTTCATATAAAGGAATATGTAAATTACCTTTTATCCATTAGGAGACAAAGGAAGAAAAATGCATGTAATTAACAGAAAGCACAGCAGTCACTAGCTTTCGCCTATAGCTATCCGTTAAGAACAGCAGGAGAATTGTGTCTGTGAAGTCTTCATGTTGTGTACACGTTCCTCTGTTTAATAAGCACCCCATTGCACATCTGGTTCCCAATATCTTTAAAATAAACTTACATCTGTAATGCCTAGTATATGTTCTGAAAAAAATGACAAGAAGAATAATGGCGGTGGTATCTATTGTCAAAATGAAGAAGCTGAAGCTTGTCAAACACAAGCATTATAATTCAGACACCCTCAGTTGTAGATGAACAGAAGGAAATAACTTTGCTGCTGCACGGAAGCAGTAACTTTAGTGTGCATGAGATCTCTTTGTCTTTAAGGGATTTGCAAGGCCATGCTTGGCTCTGCTTCTCTCTAGTGTGTGTAATGGGACAAGGCACTGTAGTAAGACATTCAGACACATTCCAGGTTTTCAGGGGTCAGTGTTGCAATGATCATATGACTATGCAGTTGTATAACATGCACACTGAGACAAATGAATTGCTAGAAGCAATTCATATAGGACTTAGGAGATGTTAAAAACCATGCAGAAATAGCACATACCGTAAGAACTTATAGTTCACAGGTAAACCAGCAAAATTATTCAGGTCAGAATGCACTTGAGCTTCTAATCAAGCCATTTAACAAAACTTGTTCCACAACTAGTAGTACTGACTTTCTGTGTGAACACAAGCAATGTAGATTTGATCCAAATACATTCCTTCATGTATTACTTACATTTAACAGGGAACTATAAACTTTGTTTTCTTGTGGACCTGAATACTTCTCAGTTTTCAGCCACATCTGACCTCTCCTAAATTCACTTTTTAAATCTGAATTGGAAATTACAGTACCTAACTTAGCGACCAAGCAAACAAAAAAGTTATTTTATATCTTCAGAAGTATTTCTTGCCTTGCAGTAATAAAAATAAACAAACTTGTCACCAGTAGGGTTCCTATGAGTAATTATATTCCATACATTTCTAATTTTTCCAGGTCTCTGGCAGTCTCCCACTCACTGTACCTACCTATAGGCACATTTAGGTTAAATACTCTCAAAACTCTGACTGTGATTTCTTAAAGTTATTCAGGATATGTGAAGTCACTTGGGCATTTAATCTACGCCTCTCAGTTGCTGAGTCATCTTTCTATTTCAGAACTGGCTTTAATTTTTGGCCAATAAACCTGGCACAATTCAGTTGAAATGTGTGAAGCAAGACAACTTTATGCTCCTGAACAACACAGGCCTTTATGCCTGTATTTCCTTGATGCTTTCAAAACATAAGACTGTATTTTTGAATTGCATAGGAACTGCAGAAGCTGAGTGAATAAACAATAATTTGTTGTTCACTTACAAAAAATATAAAGTTGAATTCTTTTATGTATACTACTAGCATAATTTTTAATGACATCAAATACTAAAAATATTTTAAAGAATGCTTACTGCTGCAGCTACTCCTGTTACTTCCCATTGCTATATGATTTTGCAGTAATATACTACAAAAATCACTGTTTGTGCAGGTAGTGAGCTACTGCTGAAACACTGACAGTATATGAACAGAAAATAATGTACATTACATCGAATGCATAAACTCATGAAGATTCCCTAGCTTCCACTGACTCAGAATTGACAGTAAGAGGCACAAAGGTAAAAGAGACTTAAAGATAAACAGTGTTTTCCCAAAGTAACTCTTCTACAGGTACTGACAGTTTTGATGTTTCTTCCAAGTACTAACATTTTTTATTTACTCTTGCATTTTGTTTTATGGTTTTCCACATTGAGTTCAAACAGAATAAACAGAAGTTTGAGTTATAGCATATAACATGGTCAGAAAGGGACTTTATAGAATTAGATCAATTCTTGTTTCTTATCCACCTGGATTCATAAAACACTCATACTGACTCTCTGGTACTATAATCTTTGTCTTTGGCTTCTCATGCTTCACAATCCATTACAAGCTAAAGTAAGAGCTTTATATGAGTAATTTAGAAGTCATGGGACTTCGATAATGCTACCCACTCTTCTGCATGATTTTTTTCTGAAGCATTTTAAGGAAGTTCTCAATCTTATTTCTACTGTGTATACATGTATTAAATAAAACTGTTTAATGAAATCCAATAAATCTGTGATTTCACAGTCAGGTAGTCAACAGAAATACATCTCTCCAGTTAGCTCAGTAACAAAACAAATGTATTTCCAATGAAAGCATGAAAAAACCTGGAGAAATTGTAGTTGTGAGGTAAGTGAAATGGAAAGGAAGGGAATGGGTGCAAGGAATCCTACTGTACCCGCTTCTAGACATCTCCAAAGAGTTTCTTGTAAGAGTTCAATGTATTTGCTTTCCCCTGAATGACATAACAAAAGAATAGCTGGTAGAACTGATGCAATATTGTCTTCTAGAAGGAACGGACAGACACATCAACTGACTATTCTGGTGAAGGAGAAGCTAGTATATCCAGGATGCTTAACAACTAATTATTGCTTTAAAAGTTTTATGATGCTGAAATAAAGTGTTAGGAAATGTCCTTAAAGATCTCTTCATAGTTGTATCTCTTAGATTCTTAGAATAATTTACTGTCTTTACCCTGACTTGAAATCCCGTTTAAAAGACGCAATTTCTCACTTCTTTTGCTACTTCAGGCAAAAATGAAGCTGCTTGGATTACTTCCAGTCTGGCTTTCAATATGTATGAAGGAAGAAGCAATGGTGCCTGTGATTTAATAAAAGTGATTATCTGTAATGAAAAGCTATGACCCCTCTGTAATTAATCTAAATGAGATCTGCATAATAAAAAAGAAAATTTTTTCCTTGTTAGCTTTGACATCCTGGCTGAGAGCATCATCATTCTGAGTGACATACTGAGATAAGCCCAAAAGCTATAGACTGAGTGTTACTGAACACAAAGGTGCAACTTGAATTCTGACTTCGTTCTTTATATAAAACTCAATATACATTCCAGCGGGAGTAGGACTAGCCCCTAACTATAAGTAAAGCTTGTATATAACATGTCTACCACTGAAATGAATAAACCAATCAACAAAGTCATGGGAGTTGGACAAATAAAAAAGGTACGCAAAAAAAAAAAAGGCCTCTCTCCTGAACAGCATGCATCAGAAGGATGGTATACATTTACCTGAATATAGCTGTAGTGATGCAGATTTCCATTTAATAATGTTATTAACAATTTATTTACTAACTTACGACTTCATTGGCAGCCAGAGAATTGTATTGCCTTTGAATTTCCTGTTCTATCTAAATTTCTTGTCTCTTACAATAGCTGGACTTGATATGGGAAAGAACTATATGGGAATCTGTGCCCTTACTTGCCGAAGTTACTGGCATTTCATGGAAGTGGTAAATAAATACTTTTAAATTTTTGGAGCAATTTCTATAGAAATACATTACACTTTCTTGTAGTATAGATGACATCTCTCAAACTATCAGAGATTTAAACACCCTAACTCTTGTCACAGAGAGCTCATTAACTTCTGGTGAAGAAGTGTCTCTTCCATCTTGATTCATCAGCTCCTGAGGTATTTCTAGAGAAGCAGAATCCCACAGTTTTCTAGCAGAGTTACGACCCCCATTATTCCTTTATCATCATCTTCTGTTTTGCTCAAAGTCTCACTAAAGCAGTTAAGTATCACCTATTACATTTTATGTTTGGACCAATGTTAAGTTTTATAGCTTCTTAAGTCTAACACTGATTGCCTTTACCTCCAACAAATTAGTGACTTTACATTAAACTCAAATAACCATAGCAATGAAAATTAAAGATTGTATTCTTCTTAGACTTCACTAAGTTACATGAAGGGAACTTTTAGCTGTTGGCTCAAGAAATGTTGCATGTGTCAATATGTAGAATGAGGAAAGAACAGTTACCTGTTCTTGCTGAACACAGGAGCCGGAAGATTTTGATTTATAACCTATTTCCTTTGGTAGACTATAGATATTTGTGTGCTTAAGAAAAGAACTAAGACATCTAAAAAACAAATGGAAATAAACTGCATCCACATCTCAAGCCGAGAGCTGTATCTATTATTTTCACAGCTTTTTTAAGTAAGTGGCAATCCTCATCTCCTAAGCACTGATTCACATATCATAACAGCTAGCACTAGGCTACTACATTATAAAAATGTGGCTGTTATCCAACAATCAGCACATTTCTAGATACATGAATGACATAAATGTATTTAATAAAACATTGCCTACAAGCAAATTAGCTTCTTCAGTATTTGTATATCAATGAAACTACAGAAAGTGAACAGAAAATTATACTTGCCATAAATCCAAGTACGAGTTTTACCCTGAAGAACTAAAGGAGACGAGTGGGCACAGCTATAGTCATACAAGCCTCTTGATAGACAGAAAGCAAATTCTGTCCAAACTGAGTCTTAGCCTTTCAGCGGAGAAAATCTTGCTCTCACAAACCCTGGGGGTGTCAACTTACTGACACCAGGCCCAGCCCAAGTAACTACGACTGGCAAGGGTGTTCTATGCTGCTGCTGCTGGATGTCTTTGAGAAAGGTGGAAAGAGAAGGAAGAAATTTCTTCAGTAGCAGAACACCAGAAACAACCAGTGTTATACCTCTTCCTTCTCATCCTTCCTATCAACCTGCTCACCTGGCAGCAAACCTGTGCCACTCAACCACAGCCAGCCCCCAAAATTGCCAGCAATACACAGGGTGCAAATCCAGATCAAATTTTCCCCACAAAATCTCCACAGTTACTGGAAAGCACTATAGGATATTGTGGGTCACAGTAAGAAACTAGAGTGATTTCTTGAAACTTGGTAGGGAAAAGGCTTAGGCTACTTATTCTAAAAATTAATACAATTTGAAGCATTATGCCACAGTATGTGAAATCCTCACACTCTATTGCATTTGATTCAAAGTGTGGCTTCTCCTTTATGTGAATTTTCCTTGTGCATACACAATTGTACTATCAAACCAAGCATTCAGATGGTTCTGGGCTTTTGGGTTTTGTTGAGGTTTTTTTCGAGTGTGGGGTTTTTTTGGCTGGGTTTCTCCACACCCCTTACACCCCAATATGAATCCTGAAAAGAATATCAAGCACAAAATGCAGTTTGGTCTACTGAGTCATGACAAAGCAAATTTTCTAAATAGGTAAAAACATCATCCATACAATAATATTACTTCTAATGATGAAGGTGGTAAATAAATAAGCAGTGCAATTTGCTGGTTTCCTCTACATGCAATATATGAAGCCATAACGGTTTTGCTAAACTAACTCTGTCCTCCTAGAAAGATTTCCAATATCAATTACAGCGCTGATTGCATTGCTACTAAATAGATTTCCCTGTCATGTTTCCCTGATTATATGTAAATATTTCCTAAATTATATGTTTCAAGCTCCATTTAAAATGTAGTACAATTGGATAGCGTGTCAAAATTATGCAAGGTAGAACATGACTACAAGGACTATCAGACTAAGTTTTATACCTTTTAGTTTGAAATGAAAGGAAAAGAATTCATTGTAGATAATGCAATTTAACAATACACTAAGATACTTTGGTTTTATGCTATGGAAAGTATGCCAGCTTTTCTAGGCTATAAAAAAAAAAATTCTGAAGTTTATCTCATATAAGTCCCTAAAGCCTCACACATTGTTCCAACAACAATTTCAGAATTTAACAGTGAGGATTTAACAAGAACTTTTTCCATTAGTATGATAAATTAAGCCATTCAGATGATGGGAATTTCCTATGTAAAATAATGACATGTGGAGGAATGTATTAAAACACCCTGAAGTTTTTCATTGCTCACTTCAAAATTCCTGTATTTTTTTTAAAGATATAAAGTTCACACGTTCTGATCTTGATATATTTTATTGTGTTAGAATTCTGCAATAGTCATCTTTTCTCTGAGTACTGAAAGTCTCCAGAGAAATGCTAAGAGAGTATTAGAGAACACTGGATCAACAGTTAGCAGCTCAAAACTGAGATGGTTTTACTTTAAGCGTACAGAAGAAACCAAGAAACCTTTGGTTAATGTAAGATTTCTTTCTTCTTATTTCTGTGAAAATATGCTTTATATCCATCTATATCCTCAGAAGTTACTGGTAAGTCACACATTATTTAATTTTCTGTTGACTTTATTCAGGTTTGTCTGCTATTATGAAAACCCCTCAGAATGTTATTACTTCCTCAAAATGAGAAAGTTAGGGAAATTTAAATTCATTGGTTTTCCCCACACTATTTTCACCTCAAGGGTTTGGAAGATAAGGATGCACTAAGAAGTTTGCTTAAACTTTAATACCTCCTTTAAAAATTTACACCTTATGCCATAGAAAATATAAATCAGAGTTTTAACACAGCATAGTCTCAAGGTCACCCATTTAAATATGCTGAGTAAGCAGAAAACGTATCATGCCTGGGGGAAATTCTTGATGTTAATGAATGAAAATCCAAAAATAAATTCACCTTTAGAGGAATACCACAAAAATGCTAAAACTAATTTATGAATACTGATAGTTTTCTCAATGAAGACTCACACTTTTAGAAATACATCTTAGATATGGTAAGACTACACTCAAATAAAGAAAATAAAATTAACTCTACAACATTTGCCAGTCACCTGACTCACATTTTCCAGTTTAACCTCTATGTTGTATTCTATACAACTACCCAAGAGTTTTCTAATCAAATGGGAGATGGCTTATAAATAAATTTTGAATGGAACTAATTAAACTTCTAATTAAATTCCATCTGTCTCCATAAACTTTGTGCATTTTGAGAAATCTGAAATATGGTGGACAACAGAGTTATTGTTTGTTTTTTTAAGATATACTTTTTTTAATTTGTCAACTATGAATAAATACATGAGTCTGTACATATGCACTTCAAAAAAAATCGTGGATCTTTCTTGATCAATACAAAACTAACAGAAGACTGAAAACAAATCCCATGACACTCATTCCTCAACTGGTCAGCTTCCTGACAGAACTGCTAAAAGCGAATGAATTCAGTCCTTCCGTGGACTCAGAGGTTTTGAATTAGGAAATGACAGCACCAGCAGTAGGACAAAAGATCTGCTTAGTCTGAACACTGAGCTTGTTCAGGGCACAAAAGGGAAACAAGGGCATGGCTGCTTCCAGTAAGAGGGAACAGAAGTCACTAAGCAGAAAAAAAAACCCCACTCTTCAGTCCTGTCACCCCTTAAAGAGGACACTCATGTCAGATATAAGTGTTCCAGTAGAAAACACACTGCTTCAAAGCAGTCAGAAGAGAGGTGAGGTCACCCTGAGTCTCTGGGAACGCTGTACGCACCAAACTGAGATTTCTTTCCCACTTTCTCTCTCTTGTGCTGTATATTCAACCTCAGATGTTCTGCCTCAGACAGGTTGCACATGAACAATGCACCGTGTTTCATAGCTGCATATAACTCCTGCGGCTAATTAGATTTCTCCATAATATGCCTTGCTTTTTACTTAACAGACCTGACACACCAAAACTTTATTTCTAGAAGTGTCATCTGACACCCAGAGGGTACACTTCAATAATCATATCTCATTAGACTCAGTGAATTAGCATTTAGAGTGATAAAATGCCTTTTTGGAGTGTTTGCTAGAGCCTAAATAGCTTTTTTCACAGACATTGTTGTAATAAGAAGCTATGTAACCTACCTAAGGGTGCCAGGTGGACCTAAATTTGTGCAGTTTGGCATAATTAAGCCCCCTGTTGCTACCCTACTGTTCCTTGCCGTCAGCAGCTGCTTGTTTTCTTTCTGTAATAGAGCCACACATGCTGATGGCTCCAGGAGCAAAGAGCTCTTTGGCAGAACAACATCTTACGACCGTAGATCTCATCACTGACTTTCTATCTGAAAAATGCAAAAATGTTAAATCCCACTTCTGAGACAAAGCTCAGGCAGAACAACACTTCGGGAAAATGAGGATGATCAGAAAATGCTGGCATAGACTGACAGTCCAAGACATCAATCAATACTCAACCACTGGCATTATTGAAAGTTTTCAGTTCTACAAAAACCATGAGAAAAAACAAAAGTGTTCAAATCCAGACTATACATTACAACCATTTCAGCTATCCCTCTGGTAGAAAAGACAGCTCTTTTCTATTTAAAGATCAATATAGAAACCTTTATGGAATGTCAAAATATTATAGAGCTGTATAAAAATCAATCTCGCACTGCTCATTTGAAGTTTCAGTTTTATCACCTTGTTTTATTAATTAGAGTTCACATTTTTAGAGATTTCCCATTCACCTCTTTTTAAATTACTAGCTTTAGAATGTCTCAGTTTCTCCAGAATAGCAGTCTAAGATCACATGGACCAGGAATTTCACTACAGCTGAAACCACATTTCCTCCTTTCTACAGCCTCTTTTTGGAGTTTCCAACATTATCCCTGCTCATGATCAGGAACTGAAGGATTAGCAAAATTGTTCACTGCTGGGTTGCAAAGTTTTGTCTTAAGGACGTAGCATCATTTAAATTTGTGACAAAACATGTTTCAAAGCAGGAATTCATTTTATGCTTTAGCAGAGAATACAAAAAAACAGCCCCTTACATTGCAGAAACCTACCAGAACTATTGATTCTTTTTGCCAGACTTCAGGATTTTACTTAAATTTATTTTTAAATTCAAAATATAGACAAGTGCATAATTCCTTAAAACCTGCTTGTCCAAAGTCTAGCTGAACTCGCATCTTTGCCTCTCAGTCTCAATAAACCACATCTAATTTGTATCTGCATGTGACAGGGGAAGATACGCTACTATCACCTTATCTTAATTTGGCTCTTCTGTTTCCCCTCAATAAAATTTTTTTGAGCTCCACTTCCCATATACCACTTACACCCATCTTAGTTAATAAACTATGAGATGTTATTGTCAAACCACAAATGAATGAACATTCCCCCCTTGAATATTCCCTGTAGTCTTTAGATGTTTAAAATTAGTTTAAAAGTATGCCATGGTCTTACTATGCCTCAGTGCCTCATTACTGAAACAGAGCAATTTCTGCTTATTATCTCATTCTCAGTTCTCATAAAATTTCTACAAGGATAATTCACTGAAAATTTTTACACATTTCAAAAAACTAGCAATGGATCATATAACATAGTCGGAAGTGATCCAGCAAAGTATCTAAGATAAGCTTTTCTTCCTGGTGGAATTTTCAAACAAGCTTTGTATTTTAACTATGCACCTGACCACCTACTGGGATATACAGGACCTTAAGCCTCAGAGTCAGGGTGTGCTAATAGTAACAACAACAAAAAAAATCCTGAAAGAGCATGACACAGCTACAATGCCATCAGGCGGTGACAGAGCGTATGAAATTTAGACCATGTCAGTGAATATATCTGCATAAGCTAATAACAGACTAGGGACAGGTAACTGGATCTTTGTCATACACAATTTTGGAAAATTACATTTTTCTTTTGGATGCAAGGGAAGGGGGGAGAGAAGGGGCAGAAAATACATTTCCTACATTCACTAACCTGACAGTTTCATTCAACATTTTCATGAATTCCTTCTTTCTTATAAGCCCAAAAAGTTAATACTAATAGTCAAAGGCAGGAAACACACTTTTCTCAAATTCATCTGTCAAGAGTACAAAAAGAAGTCCTGACATGCCAGAAGTGAATGTGTAAGAGCTTAATGATTGTAACCACAGAAAGACAAGGTCTCATTACCAGTCTAAAAGGTACTTTCACATTCTACACTCATGGTCTTGAATGGATCTATTGCTAGTCGACCAAGTACTGACACAGAGGGTAAAGGACTGTAAAATAAGGGCATGTAAATTTCTGACCATGCTCTATGATAACTTCATCAGTCTTATTTACTGAGAAGATAAGGAGGGAATTAAAGAACAAGAAATAATTGTACTGCAGAATTCGGGTAACTTTAACAACCTAAAAGCTACATAGTCAGGAAGCAGGGCCATTTAGATAACTGATAATGGTACAGCAACAGATGAAATATTCTGGGACACAGCCAAAATGCTAAGAAACAAGATAATAAATACACGTCACATCTAAGGCAGGAAGCAACGTCTTTCCCAAACCCATACATGCAAGACCATGCATTGCCTAACCATAACTTCACCAGTAGCACAAACTCTAGCTTTGTTATAAAGAGCAGAGCCATCCTCAAAAAAAAAACCAACCAAAAAACCAAAAAAATCCACAAACAAACAAAAAAACCACAACCAAACCAAACCAACCAACCAACCAAACAACCAAACAAAAAACCCACTTGATATCAGCCCTTGGTTAATACCAGACCGCTTCCTAAATCACAGCTTTTTCAGAAAACAGGATCTTCCAGTTTTCACCGGAAAACTGGATGCTTTGGTTCCCAACAAATAAGCCTAACTGCAATACTCACCCTCGTCTCAACATGAAAGAGGTGATCTGTCTGTACAAGGAAAACCAATAAATGTCACTGGCCCCCAGTAATTCCAGGCTGTTCTTACTAGCCAGTGCTCTGTAGTTTCTTACTACAGGTCCCAGTTTTTAAACTATTTGAAATGCTAACTTTCACTGTAGTCCTACCCTTAGCTTTGGCTTGAAGAAGGAAATCCATACATATGTGAAAGTAAACCACGCGATACAGGCCTGTTAATACCAGTTTTCCCCTTCTCTCAGTTGAATCTGTACCTTCCAGACATCCAGCAGACCCAAGGTTGGTTATTATGGGGAAAGACAGATAGCATTATATTCTTACTTATACCAGTTTCTCTATTCGCACTATATATATAGGCAGTGGAAGTGTGGAGGCCTCTTGGCCATCCAAGGATCACTAGGATGAAGTTGAGGGCTAGACCACCAGTTTTATGTCCCTCTTGGCCCTTTGTTCATGAGCTTTCTGTTGCTGACCTTTCTACTCGTCAATATTATCTAAATTAATTTGGTGTTCTGATTCAATTTTTATTAGCCTTTACAACAAGATTCCTTCTTATTGGCATCTCTGAGACAGGCAATATTTGTTGCTCCCTTTATGTCACTTTCTGAAATTCTTTCTTTCTTTGGACTTTTAAAATACACGGTGCCATGTATTTGTCACACTTGAAGGTTGAAAATCTCCCTGTAGTATTAACATTAGGTCAGAAAGACAAGAATTAATGATGTTAAAAGTAATATGCATCTTATTGTTGTATATAGAAGGTATTGAAATAACAAATAAAGCTACCAAGGAGTGACAGTGTAGGATGTTTCTGTATCTAAACAAAAAGATGGCTTCTGAACAGGAGTACACTATTGACTCTCCTCAAAGAAGTACTGGGAAATTTATTAGGCAAGGCAATTAGGGAGATTTCAAAAACAACAGAAATTGGCATGTCGTTGTTATGAACAGGAACTTTTTCTTAAGTAAAAAAAAAGAAGCTTTTTTTTTAATGCATGGAGGATATGGGATATAGTAGGACTTACTTATATACTGAATAATGTAGCTGTCTTATCTGTTTTTATGTAGATTATACATCTGTTTTCTGGTAGACATCTGGACTCACATCTTGAAGCAGATAGCTAACTGACAAGAGATGTGCTATTATTTCTTGATTGTAGATATTCTCACAAAAATGACACCAAGATGGAAGAAGTACATGTTTTTACAGACTAAAACTGTAATTGTGGAAGAAAGTGGTCCTAGGTAACATTTTATCATTGCTTTCTTACAGCACTCTAGTAAGAAGGATGCCAATAAATGAAAGCAAAGAAGTCTAATTGAAAAAGGAAACTTTCCTTGGTTATCCCCTTCAGTCTTTTACTTCCAGCAGTTCCTCTCTGAACTGTACAGCAGAGTAAAGAAGAAAAGAAACACACTCATCAGAAATACCTCCTAGAAAATAAATATCACATGCCTGAAGTACCAAAAGAAGATGCTATGTACATTACGAACTTGCAAATACCAATCTTTAACACATCACCTAGACTTGCAAATGCTGCCCAACTGCAACTCTGCCTTCCCTCCAAACATGCGGCTGGAACCAGAGTGCTAACCCTCATCAAGCAACATAAAGAGTATGGCATTATTAAGGTCAAAAAGACCTTTTCTTCAGTATGCAACTGCTGCTTCTGATGCTGCAGTACAGATGCTGATAGAGTTTGACAGAAGTGGTAAGTAGCAGCCAAAGTAAGTTCAGAGAAAGGAACTCAAGCACAGGGGAGACCTCTCCAAAGTAGTTATCCGACAAGTCCCCATCAGGCAACAATTAACAAGTTAGAATGACTGAAAAGAGAACTCAAAAACCAGATATTGCTACTAAATTATTCGTATCTGGCTAGGAAAAAAAACAAAACAAAACACCACCCACACATAGACAACACACAAAAAAAAAAAGGATTTCCATTTTTTTGTTTTAGTAGGGTGTATGGAAATGGCTAGACTTGCAAGATAAGCCAAATGTCCTTACAACATCAGAACAGAGGCACTGGACAGCCTGTCCAGCATTTTGCAATCCTTGCTATAAAATATGCTGTACATCTACAGCAGAACAGGACCCCATTATCTTCTTTTCCCCTATTTCTTTTGGCATTTCCAGATAAATGAGGAAATGCAAAGGTTTAACACAAAATTGTTTTTCTTTTTTTGCCTGAAAAGTTAAAAAAAAAAAAAGATTGGTCTTGACAAGAAAAATCCCAAAACCCAGTAACAAGAAAGTAACACTGGCCAAACAACTGATCTTGACTACAGATTCAGAAGTCTTCATCCAGTCCTGACCAGTTGTCTGGATCAATGGCTCCTTAAGCAGGTCTCTGGACAAATAACAAAATCTAGAGCCAAATACTTCACTGTTAAGAAAACTAGCATAGCTTAATTGAAGTTACTGACATACATTAGTTCAGACCACCTGAGAATCTGGCCTCTAACATTATTGTTTTGCATCACCTTCATGTTTTAAATCCTCTACCAATTTTAATTAATTTGTCCCCTCTAGGCTCAGTGACTCGAAGCTCTTTAAATGAAGAACAGGAATAGGGACTCAAAGAGGAGGCAGATTTTTTACTCCAAGCATAGCCAGCTTTAACAATTCTAGCTAAAAGGGAGTTCCAGGGCACTGAGTATTCTCAATATTGTTATGTGTTTGGTTTTATGATCAGGATTCTGTGGTGGATTATGTTTCACATGGGTATTCTGATGCCTTATCTCAAGCCTTGGATTGACGGAATTTTCAGTCTCTTCTCAGCAAACATGGCCGGGGGGAAAAAAGCTCAAAGCATAAGTGCCAATCTGATAGAAACTCGCTGTGCAGAACTCTGTCTGAAATCACATAAAAAAAGGACTGTACAACTGTCCTCTGCAGAATAGCAGTACTCATTCTTTATGGCACATTATACAATCCATATTGTATCAATAGTCTTCACTTCAGCATTGACCTAAGCTCTCACTCAGGTAACCTCTAACTCTTCTCCCGTCCAGGCACAAAAACCTCTTAACTGAACACAGAGGGCATTTTCTGTCAGGTTAATCTGAATGGTCTGGGGATATAAATGAAAACCAAAGTGCTGCTTTCATTCCAGAGAGTAGCTTAGAGGGGTTTTCTCAGTGCAAGTACTTACCATGTGCCTTCCCTATAATTCATCACATGTTCAGAGGCCAAACAAATTATCCTGTAATGCAGTGGGAACGGATCAAAGCTGATTCTTTCTGCCTTATTACATTTGCCTCCAGAAGTCACAGAGGATGTATCTGTACTAAGAGTAGAGAGCAAATGACCACACAGTAACTCCAATACAGCTTTGAAGCTTCATAGTTCTGCTGTTCAAGTTTTAAACTGGGCAGACGGCATAAAAAAAGCTTCATAACTTATATGGGGTGCAAAAACTCCTCTGTGATGTGAAAAGTCAGGGTTTTTTTAAATGAAATTAACTTCTGAGGTATCACTAATTAGTGGAGTGAGACTTGTGCAAGACCTGCCCATGTATGTTTTTGTTACCAAGGTGACTACAGAACAGTTGCTGACACTCAAGATTCTCTGGCGTAGCTCCACTAAATTGTTAAAATATAAAATATAGTTCAATATGTCTGTAAGTTTTTGAGTACTACTTGCACATTGTATCACTTCATAGGCAGAAAGTAGAGCCACATTTTTAAATTCATGTCATTTTCTAACTCCTTTGCTGTGAGTCTAAAAGTTTAGTCAGAGAAATGGAAAACAAGAACAGTGCTAGTACTGTAATGGTCCTGCCTCACGGCTGGGATGCTGTTATGATAAATCTTAACCAAACAAGATGAACTAAGTCTAGGCGGCTTAGATCTCTACCTCTCTAGCTGTTAAATTTCTCCCTATTCGTAGATCAGAATTGGTGCAAATTCTGGAGCATAAAAGATTTAACATTTAAGGCAGGAGAACCAAGTTAATTCTACAGCCATTCTCATATGTTTCACTTGGTGATAAAACAAGCTTTCTCTATGCTTCTTTCCAGTTCCATAATATATATTTTCTTTTCAATCCAATCAGTCTTCAGCTGTGGTAGAAAATAAGAGAACGAGCCCTCGGGACACTGCAAGCATTGTAAAGGTGTGATACGATTTTTAATCGCAGGCAGCTTTTATTTGGAACATTTTCTTCCATGTGGAAAAAGTACTGCAGAAAGACATGAGCCTGTGGATCTCATCAATTGTAAAGCACTCTTATTTACAGGTAGCACAGATTGCACAGTCAGGCTTTGCTTGAGGGACTAGGGAAAAGTGGAAATCTAACATTTTTTAACTGGGGATTCATATCAATGCAAACAAAGGGACAATATAAGCATGCACTACTGAAAAACGTAGACGTAAGCATTCAGGCCTCTCACCTTTTAATTTGCTACAAAGGTAATTAGCAAAGACAATTATGAGACAAAGGCAATTTATTTTATGGATAATTGCATGCATTTCTAGTATGAGTAGATTTAGAATGGTTCACAAAAGTATTAAAGCCATTCATCTCATAAGCTTATTTCCTGACTATTCAAGGTTTCTTTTCCCACTCAGTAGTCTCAGCTTTGACAAATAATATCCAGTGGAAATTTGTACACATACTTTGGGCACCATGGCATAGCCATTATAAAAGCCAGAGGAAATTACCTAAAACTACATATCACATTATACTGCACGAGATGTTTTCCTAAGCAGTAACACAGTTCAGCACTTAGTGCATTAACTCAGTCACCTATTGCAGTGGCAGCCTTCCCTATCACTTAAAAGGAAACCATAACATGAAACCAATTATCTCCTTCAGACTTTGTACCATTTAGAAGAGCTTTAAACTTACTGCGTGACCAAAACAGTACTGATAACACAGTGATGTTCTAGTTTTTGCTGAACAGTGTTTGCACAGCATGAAGGCCTTCTCTGTTTCTCACTCTGCCTCGCAGTGAATAGATTGGGGGATGCATAATAAACTGAGAGGGACACAGCCAGGCAGATAACCCAAACTAACTAAAGAGATTTTCCATAACATATAATGTCATGCTCAGCAACAGAATGGAAAAGAAGGGATTTTAGAGGGGTTAGACATCTTTTCCTCGGGAACTGGCTGGCCATTGGTCTACCCATGGGAAGTGGTGAACGATTGCCTTTTCGTAATTTACTTTGTTGTTTTCTTCCACTTATCTTTCACATATTAAAGAAATTTTTGGGTTTTTTTTTTTTATGTTGACCCCCAAGTTTTCTTGCTTTTATTTTTTCTTTCCTCTTCTCCTGTCCCACTGGGGGAGTGGGAGAGTGAGGGTGGAGTGAGTGAGCAGCTGTGTGGTGCTTACCTGCCCACCAGGGCTAACCCACAAAACTAAGCATTGGAAAAAAAAATTAAAAATCAAAAGATTAATGACCCAAAGGACTGAAACGGGTACATTTGATACAAACTACTAGTGTCTAATTATAGAGAAATACCATAGAAATGTTCCAAGGAGACAAAAGTAAAGAAAACACACAGGGAGAGAATGCAAAGACAATTGAATATGCCAAGGTAGATTGGTTACTGATGTATTTGGGAGGTAGCTTGTCAGTGTAGTCCTGTGATAATAAATAAATAATACCATAGTACCTTTATGCAGTGCCCTTCAGTGACAGACCAAGGTGCTTTTCCAGGTGAAACAAAGATAGCAGCAGCAAAACACTGCTGGCACACCAATGCTTTTTCAACACTGATGTAAAAATTCCCCCACAGAACTCACTTAAGTTCAAAACTATTAAAAAAAAAAAAAAAAAGGCATGCCATTATTACGGCAAATAAACAGAACCTGTTCTTGACAACTTCAAATTAGAATTAAAAAACATACAAGCGGAAAAAAGGCTTGTTGAAGTCAGTGGCAGTTAACAGCCAAGATCAGAGGTCAACAAAGCAAGGACCAAATAGATGTTTATGCAGTTATGCATGTAGTACGGTAATGAACTATCTTAATGTAACAGCTTTCATGCTCCAGGTATCTCCTAAGGAATAAATGCAACAGCTTTAATCCATATTAAATACAAAGACAAGGGCTCAGAGTCAGACAACAGTGTAGCAGAGAGTAAAAAAGAAGTTGAAACCATACAACATAGGTTCACCCTCATTAGCATTTAACTGTTATAAAACATGCCTTGGAGTAGGAGTTCAGAGTCCAGGGTCAATTCAAACGGTTTCCTGATACTGTCTACAGTTTTAGACTCTAGAATTCTTGATTCCACTTCAAAAAGGATTATAAAAAAAGAAGCCACAATGGTTGACTTAAGCATCATACTTGTAATTATTTGCCTGCAAAGGCTGGAGGCACAAATGATACGAAAGCCCTTCATTTGCCAAACTACCTCCTATGACACACATTACACTTGTACAACTTTGAATTACAACGTGACTTAAAGTCAAGACGTTTTCATCAATACTGTCCATCTATTAATATAGCTATTCCAGTAGAGTTTTGTAATATAAGGTAGATACAACTCTCCTGGATATGTCAAAGCCCTCGTAAATATAAACCAAATAATAGATGAAAAGAAGTCAAGTTGATTCTTTGAAGGGACAACTGCCTACAGTTTGTGATTTACTGAAGACCATGAGCTATGTGACATGAGAGAGGGCTGTCAGCATGCAATGGGCTGACTGCATAGGAAATGAAGACGACTCCTGGAGTGCATCAGGGCTCTGGCACTCAAGGCAGATGGATGAGTCTTTCATTTAGTCTATTTAATACACATCTATTTTATCTGATAATTTTTGACTAGTGCTGCGCTTTTCACTTTGTACTTTGACTAGCAAACTCTGATAAATGCAAATGGGGTGGAAAAGTGAATGATAAAGGTCACAAGAACAAAAAATGAATTTCAATAAATCAAGAAATATGAAAAAAATATTAATTAACATCTCTTAAGTTCTTCTGATCGCACTACTTTTCCAATTAGTCAGGGCAGGAATGGAATTCAGGGAAACTGAAATCTCTTAAGCAGTTTTCCTCTTCTCCTTTTCTTTTTAATTTTCAAAACTGCTTATATATATTAAAGAAAGTAGCTAAGGAGACTGATACTAAAGGGTATACACAGCCATTTATTATGCCGCCTTATTGTTCTTTTGATTAAGTTTCTACTAAACAGTTGGAACAAATAATTTTCGAATTATTTATTACTTATGAATTATTCCCTTAGACTAGCTGGTAAACGTTAGTCATGTTGTCTGATAGATCACTCAGCATCATACGACACTGCTTCTGCCCTTGTACAGGATAACTGAGACATTTGAAGTAGGAGGATAACAAATGGCTAAGAGGTTTTTTGTAGAAATACCATTCACTGCTAAGATTAAGCTTTGGGGATTTACAAAAGTTCATGAATAATGCATATCACAGATATCAAATAGTGAGACTATATGGATCACAGCAGACCAAAGTTAGCAATTTACTTTCCCCAAGTTACCCATTATTACTTCCACACACACCCCTGCCCTGTTGTTCTGACAAGCAGTAAAGATAAAATGAAAACCTTGGTAGTTTACACAAAACTACTTTAGATTCCTCAGAAAAATGAATTTCACTTATTTTAACACTACATATCGCGCACAGTTTACAATTTTACAGTATTACAATAAAGAATAGTTGAGCTAGACTTAAACCCAAAAAGAAAAATTATAAATTTTTATTCCTTTCTCCCAAGTTTCAGAGCACTGAAATGCAGACAATCCAAGGGCAGTAAATCATATAGATTCTAATACTAATCATCCAAACTAAGATGTCTTTGGTCAAGATTTCTCTTTATACACATCTCTAAGCATCTATCCACTCCACAGCACTACATTTAGAGATTCTCCACCACTTTATTTTTGACTAGCCCATTTCTGGAGAGTTGAGACCTATCAATGTAAGAGTGGTAGCTGCTAATCCTTAACCATCACTAAAATGACAGACATACTCCTCTGTTGCTAGTGAAACAGAATCACATTGACAGCCTTTTATCAGATGCTTCAAGTTTGTCTCATTTCCTTTGAATCTGAAAAGCGTAAAAGTTGTCATTGTGCCACTCCTATAACTTTATTACATGAATATTATCACCAAACAGTTACACACAGGGTTGAGCTATTTTGATTCCTCTGTATGTGACGTGAAAATCCACATAAAATTTGAAAATTCAAAGCAGCCTAATATAATAGAAGTGCACAAATTGAAATAACCCACATTGTGGTTTGGATTCGTTCTACCCATCTGAGAAATTAAAGCAGTCACTTCCAACTCCCTCCACAGTCAATGGAGGGAGAGAAGTGCAGTGGGCAACTCAATCCAAAGAGCAGACTTGTCTGTGTTTCCAGTTGCAAATGTCACACTATTACCAATACTGCAATGTATTCTTACATAACAGTTACCCTCTCTTCACATCAAAATTTCACCAAAAAAAACATATGCTCCATCAAGTTAATAAAAAAAGACTGATAGTACATTGCATAAAATCTCAACTTCGTTATTTGGATTTCAGGAAAATTTGCAGACCTGCCCTTTCAGCAGGTTAACCCTGTGCAGGGGTTTGACTTCATGTACACATGGTGTCTAAGACCCTTTGGGAAATGAACTGTTTGCTGAGGTTTGACACATAATCAAGCCATACACTTGGCCCAGGTGACACCCTATATTTCAATAGTAAAAGGGACTTGGGAGGGATCCACTCAAGCTGAGAATGTTTATTACACCCTAAGGGCTCTCGTAGGAAGTCAGAATAGACCAGCCTCCTAACGGAAGATACAGACCACTGAATTTTACGTTATCACATTAATACTACTTTCATGCCTTTTTTTTTTTTTTTTTTTTTAAGAAATCCTACCCACTTGAAAGTCGATTGAGGATATCCAGTTTGATTTTGCCGAAGGCACTAGGTGGCACTATGTTCTGCTTTTTGTGGCACTGCTCACCCTCAATTTGCTAAAATCTGCCAAGGTTTCACCAATTTGTATTCTCTTGCCAATCACTACTTGCCTGTTAGCAAAAAAGATTCTTCAGCACTCATCATTACTCTTTGCCATCCATCTCTAAGCTTCTTCTAGCCATCAAAAGGGCCAGTGTTATTGAACTCAACATCGTATTTATTTTAAAAATTATGTTTGCCTGCCTAAAACCATGGCTTTCCTCTAGTTCCATTTAGAATGGAAAAGTCAATCATTGCTATTTAGAATGGAAAAGAAAAAAACAAAGCAGTGCTCATTGCTGAAGATCACAACAAAGAAAGCAAACACCCCAGCCCTATATAAAGACTCATTGGTAGTCTTTTCTGCTAAGGCTGCACCAGGAATATTATTAGAGCACAGGATTGAATGTTAGAACTGTAAATGTACACTTTTAGTTACTTGCTTTCACTCTTACATGCAGTTTCTGCCTAAAAGCTTACACAATCCTTCCTGTCTTTTGTTGTTATTGTAATGGTCAGATCAACAGGCCATAAGCAAAAAGGTGATGAACACATAATGTGTATTTATACAAGCAAATACAGAGAATGAAGGAGGTTTTGCTCAGAAGAGCTTTTAATCCATTAATCTGTCTGCTCAACAATGAAGCAAGCAGATTAGAAAGAAAAGCAAGTGTCCTGATTTCCAGCCTATCACTCTACCTTGTTGACCACACACAAATTTAGAACAGAACTTTTTGCAACTGTATCCTATTACTCTTTTATTCAGGTGTGTCTGCATTGAACTTTTCTTTGTTTGAATACTTATATATTATCTTAACGTGAGGTTAAAAAGCCTTTGGAAACTATACTGACCTGTAAATATTTAATCAAAGAAAACTTTAGTCTCCGAAAATAAAAGCATATATGTATAGCACACATGCTTTAGAGATAGTAAGAAATAATTACAAATACAGTTTAACTCTAACAGATAATTTATGTTCCGCTTGTGGGCATTTAACACTTTTTATTTCTTCCCATGTGCGTTGACAAAGAACAAATTTCAGTCAAATTAGCATTCAGTCCTGATATACAAAGGCAACACATTCTCACCAAACACACAACACACAGACGCACACACAGTTTTAATCCGATTTGCACTATAGCAAACCTGTCCAATATATTGGTTACTGCATAATTTCCAGGTCCAGAAAGATGAGGCAGAAGTAAAAAACGACTCTGAAACAGCAACTGCTCAAAATAAAAGACTGTCTTAAGGTTGTGTAGTGTACCCATCAGAGTAGAGGAGTGCAAAACAACTGGTCCAAATGCTGTTCCTACTTGTGTCGTCATGCTGCTCTTAGGAAGGTCATTGCTCTTTTCTCTCTGGTTAGTCCCCTACTCTCCAGCCCATTCAAATTACAGTTGGAATTATATTTTCTGAACTGTACCTACAGCATGCAATATAAAAAAGGTTGTAATAACAGTAAAGACTCCTTAGGTACTATCCTAACCATGTTAATATGCCTAAAACAACTTCACATACCGATTCCAATTCTAGAAAGTATCTGCTTGCTTACCACTCCACTCCTAACTTACCTCTTTGAGCATTTCCTGCAAGTTTAAGGCTTATCTTTTTACATACCAATTATAGTTTCAGCAGTTTCAGGTTAGTTATTTTTAACATTAACAAGCTTCTGAAGCCGATATACGCTGACATCTGGGCATGACAGCCAAAGGAAATTAACCCAATGAAGCATAAAACAAAATGATACAGTTTGCTCATTTTAAGTCAGTCATGAAAGTTCATTCTGGGTGTAACATATCAGGAAACTTTCAGAACTGAAATTGCTTCCTTAGAGCAACGTGCTTACTGTTTCCATTGTACTGTTTGTTAACGCCTGAAAGATGAAAAAAACACCATAACACAGTGTAATGGCCAAAAGCATCTTTGTTTTACAGAAATAGAGAGCGTGACTAGATATAAAATGAGTGCTTCTGAAGTGCAGCTTTTGGAATTTAGTTTTTGATGGAGCTAGAGTTCAAAAGAGGAACTACACAATTCACGGAAAATACCTGCATTCGATTTTTCTACTTTTTGAAATCATGGAGAATCAAAGCTATATTACTAATAAACCATTATAACATTTTAATACCCTACATATATGGAGGGACGGATATTTGTCTTGAAGCAGATGTTTGTTGTGCCTGCTATAGGGAGTACATGCTATTCAGCACATAAAATAGCAATAAGTGGGAATGCCTATGGTGCTGAAATTTTGAAAATATCCTTTTGTGTAACTTTCTACACATGAATCAGAGAACTGTAGGAATCCTTTCATGAAAGTCTTGGCACCCGGCATCCCTCATTAACAAATTTACCAATTCTCCAATTCTCAATAGGAATTTTTTTTTGGCATTTCTTTCTCTCTCTCTCCCGTATAAATTACTCCTAATTAATTACAATGAAATTCTTAAGATGTGTGAGTTCATTAACTCCTTTAATGAGAAAGAACATTTTGGACCTTATTATTAGACTGTCATCAGTATGTGTTAGACAGTTAAATTAATAAAGTAATTATATTCAAATAACTCAGGCATTTGCATTTTATTTTTAACATTACATGTCTTGCTTGCTCTGAGACTGGGGAAATTTTGCTGGTCACGCAAAAGTACAGTCTGTATGGATTTCAGTGCATTGCACGCTTGGATCTTGAAATGTATTTAGGGGTCAGAATAGCTATGGTCTAGGAGAGATCTACTTCAGGTCCACTGGAGCCTCAAGGAATGATTCAAGCCAAGTAGGTAAAGTATAGACATTGCCTAAAAATAAAGATATAGTGGTCCCTTTATTGTTAGAAAGCAAAAAGCTTGAAAGAAAAGTAGAGACAATGGACATTTTGTATCCTTGAAAGCATCAAGATAAAGAAGGACATGGCAATAATTTGCTCCCGTACTGCACACTCTGTATGCTGCTGACAGGCTGTGAAAAATACCACTGGCTAAAAGCAATATACGTGGTGAAACTAGAGCTCCAGTTGTCTGCTATTCTTGTGAAAAGCCATGGGTGTTCTGTAATGATCTCATCATGCATCCTTCTCAGAAGTGATCCTCCAGCTACGCAGTAGGCCTTTAATGCTTTTCTGGGACACTGCTTCAGTCAAGGCATACAGAAGAGACACACAACCTTAGTTCGAGAAATGCTATCACTTTGAAAATCATGAGTCAGCCAGGTGAAAAAAAAACTGATACAAGTTAAAACATTAACTTATACATCATCTTAACTCACAAAATCTGATCTGATTTTTAATAACAGGTGTCTGCCTTATTTCCTGCAAATTAAAATGTCAGAACTGAAATTTTTGCCCCCAAACATTATTTGACAGGCAACACAAACATCTTTTTTCCCCCCACCGCCTCAGCTCCGAAGGAAAAAAATCATTACTTTCCTTCTCTTTCTTATCTTTCCCAAATCATAAACTTCACAACCATCAATAATAATGAAAATTGAAAAAGATGTATCCAGTCTAGCTTCTGCATGAACTGAATTATATTCTAAATTTTGCAATCTTTAAATCCAAACAAGATAAACTGCTGCTTCTTAAGAGGCTGTTAGATTTACCACAGCCACATGGAAAGAAACTACATGAGTGAGATTTGTTGCTCAACAGACAAGTATAAAGCAGGAATGTGGAAGATTTTTTTCAATTTAATTAAGAAATGGTTCTGTGTCTCAGGCACTGGTGCCTTCTAGACAAGCGCAGCTGATGAGGAATTTAAAGCACTGCTTCTTCAACTAAGCCTGCTTCAGTTACAGAACTCAGATATTTTCAAAGAGAAATTTAGCTGAAAAAATAGTGTAACACCTGTACAACTGTTTAAATATTTATGCCACAGCTTATTTCTTTCTCTGAGGCTTCAGTTAGCTGCACAACTGAATACCACAGCGATTACATTAAGATTCATCCCAGAGACAATGACTGAAATTAAGTTATGCACATCAGAGCTGTCATCATTTGGAAGTAGTACTGAATACTTTGGCTTGAAACAAAGCTGTCAATTACTATAGGATATGTAAGTTTTGTACAAGTTCTCTTTTGGTAGAGTAGTGCAAGAATGCCCATGGAGAATAACCACACTGGTACCTCTGCCCTATACCCAGCTCCCACATGAACATCCATACTACTTCCCATTCCACTGTTCATTTAATCATAGAGGGAAAAAAAAAAAATTCATAACTAATGTGTGTGGCAGGCTCACTGCCTGAAAAGCCTATTATGGGTGGAGCGGTGAGAGAGGAAGGACCGTGCAAGCATTTTGTTAGGCAATTCATCCAAAACACTGGCTATAAATCTAAAAAAATCCAATGGGTATCCCTGTAGTAAATACTTCTCAAAATACTTTTGAATACAGCTAGGTGGTAGCTAAACAAAGATGAAGTCCAACCAAAACTGCAGCTCAAGTATTCCAAATGTGGTACAGATCCAGAGTATGCCTCCAGAGATGGGAATCAAAACCCACAGATAGGCAGGAAGGTTCTTTAGCAAAACATGTAAACTAAGAGCAAAAAATGCCAATTTGCCATTCTGGAAGACTCTGACTAATGTAACATTAACCCCAAGATAAGTGCACTTTAAACATGATCTTGTTCTTCACAGTGTAGTAATACAGTTGACCAGTAATCCAGTTCAATTATTTACCAAAAATCCATGCAATCACTATTCTAAAATATAACATTCTTCTCTTTGCATTAAAGCAAAAATCATTGTTTCAATGACAGATCCACTTATACACAGTAAAAAAAGAAAATCGTGTGTGTGTTGGCCTATTTATTTCTCCTCTCACTGGGAGATGCTATTTAAATCATTCATCCAATTACATGTTGGAAACAGAACATTATATGTACGGCTTTACATCTTTGTTTTTCTGGGGGAAAAACACCAATAGTACATAGGCTCAAACTTCCAAATACAGAAATGAAATATTGTAATTGATAAAATTAAGTGAAACAAAATGTGGGTTTTTTTCCATAAATGTGTTGCAGAGATAATTGGACAGAGAGCTGCTATCTTCCACACTAGCCTTTTGTGAAGTATTAAGTCTATTTGCATTTCATAGGAAATCAGAGTTTTAGCAATGACCTTAATTCAAAGTGAGACAACATTTGGGTTCTGTACACTGAATTAACTACCTTTTTATTGAAAAACTGTTAAGTGCAATGATATATCCATCTTTAACTACTCAATGATGAATATTAAGGATAAGTTGAAATATTCCAACCTAACTAAAATTATGACATGAGAAACTTGTTCTGATTTAAAATAACATTATATTTCACAAGACTTTAAATGGGCAGCTTTTAATTTATTGCTTAAAATAACTACAGTTCTTCAATTTATAATGCTATTTCTTGTTTCACCTGTGATATACTACATGTTCTTATCTTCCTGTATGCATCAGCAGGCTTTTCTATTAGAGTTCTAACAAGTCTTACATAGTGTTACTTACTGAGTTACATGTCTGCATCCAAACCGGATGCTATCATTCCTCTTCAGCAGGTGAGGATGATTCAGATTTTTACCATAGCTTTTAAAGCACCATAGACAGTTACTTCAAATCCATTTTTCAAAAAGAAAACAGTACGGAAAATCTGAAATACTTCAACATTTACTAAAAATTTGTGCTCTGTAAATGCTGAAGTCAGGGAAATATCAGGATTACCATTTCTGCCAGTATATTTTACAAACACATCAGTGAAGAGTTCACTGGTTCAAGTTCAATGATAGAAATACTAAATGCAACTCTCTTTGAAAATACAAGGCATCTCCAGAAATATTATTTCAAAAAGGTAATTTTCGGTGCTTTTGAAATGAAATATGAAAAAAACATCAAAATTAAGTGCTTTCACCTTTTCACACTACCATCCCATTTTTTCTAGCACAATTTACAGAATGCAGCCCAAATTCTGAGGTAATTTTTTAGCTTGCCCTGAATTTCTATTTATCATATTTAGTATTTCTCTTTTTTCCCCGCAAATCCCAATCTGAAGTTCTCCTAACAAACATGTTCTCTTTACACACATGCAATGACATAAAAATAAGTCAGTAATAATCACAGAATCATGGAATAGTTTGGGTTGGAAGAGACCTTTAAAGATCCAACCCTGCAGTAAGCAGGGACATCTTAAACTAGACCAGGTTGCTCAGAGACCCGTTCAACCTAACCTGGAACATTTCCAGGGATGGGGCATCTACCATCTCTCTGGACAACCTGTGCCAGTGTTTCACCACCCTCATTGTGAAAAATTTCTTCCTTATATCTGGTCTAAATCTACCCTCTTTTAGTTTAAAACCAGTACCCTTTGACCTATCCATAATAATTATAATAATAAAATACAAGATATCAATTTTTTTAAACCCACTAATTACAGAAAGAATACAACATCAAGGCTTCTCTCTTCATTTTCACCAACAGACCACTTTAAATACTGCACATGAGACATTACTATTTGGCTTCATTGTGGTTTAGCCCCAGCCAGCAACTAAAGCACCACGCAGCCACACCACCGCCACATGACGCCTCCCCCCACTGCCCAGGTGGGATGGGGGAGAGAACTGGAAAAGACCTCATGGGTTGAGATAAAAACAGTTTAATAGGACAGCAAAGGGAGAGGAAATAATAATAATAACAACCATCATCATCATCCTTATAAAGGAATATAGAAGTGATGCACAATGAAGAAATTGTGCGCTCACCACTTGGTGACCGATAGCCCATCCCTGAGCAGCAATTCCCACTCCCTGGCCAACTCCAGTTTATACATGGAGCATGACGTTATCCGGTGGGGAATATCCCTCTGGCCAGGCTGGGTCAGCTCTCCTGGCTGTGCCTGCTCCCAGCTTTTTGTGCACCTCCCCGCTGGCAGAGCACGGGAAGCTGAAAAGTCCTTGACTTCGTATAAGCACTACAACTACTTAGCAACAACTAAAAACATCAGCATGTTATCAACATTATTCAAATTATTCAAAAAAGTTAGATGAATTACAGAGACAGACACTTTGGTTTTGAATCCAGCAATGTGCAAGTATTACCATAATGCACACTCTGTGAGTATACAAGGCTGATACAGAAGTGAAAAATTAACCACTGATCAAACAAGGACTGGTCCGTATAGAGGAGATTTAAGCAGGTGCATAAGCTATATGTCATCCCTAATTCCAGTAACTCCTGTCAGTTTTTGACAGCAAATTTAAAGCACAAGCTTTCTGCTGTGCTATGTTAGAAAAAAGACACTGCACAAAATCTGGACAAAAAGACAGGTTTTGAGCATTTTTGATAGCTTTCTTCCTGAGAAGGGAATGTACATGCATGCTCCTCTTTTGCAGCATATGCAGAATAGTATACTTCCAATTATATCCAGATGCAAGACACAAACAAAGGAAGAAGCCCTCAGTGAGGAAAAAACTAGGACAGCTATTGTATCTTTTACATTCAAACCCCACACTTCCATTCATTAATGATTAAATTCCAGTTTATATAAGTAGCAAATTACAATAAAGACCATCAGGAGTGTTCTGTATTTCTAATCATTTTGCTCTGTACTAGTATATCAGTGGACTATACTGCTTTGTATGGAGTTATCTCTGTAGGGATGTGATTTTAATTTCTGAAGTTCTTCTGACAGAGAACCTCTCCTGGCAGACAGAAGTTCAAGGTACAGAGTTACAAGCTGCAGATGCAAAGGGGAGCAAAGGCAGGCAGTAGTGAACTGAACAGTATCTGCACTCATCTGTACTCCAGCCTCTTCAGGGACTGCTATATTTTCTTTTCCAATGTGATTGAGATGATACAGTTTAGAAAGCATTGTTACAGTTTTTTTAAATGCAATGTTTTGTGCCTGTGATGGCTGGGGCCTACACTCTCTACAGATTAATTTGCATTGGAATTTTCACAGCTAATGAAAATGCCAGGCCACACAGTATGTTTTGTGTTTTTGTCTCTTGGGAATCCCTTTTGCCAAAACAACTCTTCTGGATTTTGTTTTCTCTAGCCATTTGCTATTTCCCTTCAGATTCTTTCCTTAGGCTAGACAGTATATCTCGTATAGCAGGTATCAATGTAGGAGAAAATTAGTATATCCTAATTTTTACACTGATTTCAAATAAAAGGAAAATTTGATCAACAGAACATCAGCACAAATTAAGGTACCACAAAAATATTCTTAACATTTAGAACAGATCCAAAACAATTATCTCTAAAATAGCTTAGAGGGATTATAAATATGCATTTCAGCAGGCAGGAGATTTAACACTGAATAAAAGGAAGATGCTGAACCCTCCTTTTTGGGCTCTGAACTGTATTTCAGAAATACCAAGTGAAGAGTTAAATAACTGTGAATACAGCATAGAGATTACTTTGCTTAGCAGGAAACAGTCAACAATTATGTATCTGCATTACGAGCCATTAACTGGGTAGTAGTCTTGTAGGTTCAGAAAGATGTTAATGGAACAGCTGCCAGATAATAGGATGGCTGCAGAAATATGTATTTCGCCATTTGTTATGTTGATGTCATGTTGTGCATCTGTCTGCAAATCAGCCTGATCCAAAGACAACCAAAGTGCACAGTAATCTTCTCAATGATTTATGTAGCGTTGGTGCAGGCTCTAGACAAACTTAAATCAAGATTGGTAATCTCTGGATAGATGCTGCCACATCCTGTTAAAAGAGATTTAATTAGGCTTAATAACCTGAATTTGTCCTTAATATGTTTGATAAGTTGTGCTGTTCCAGAGTTCACCGTGGTGGCTTAATACTGTGGTGTGAAAGTAGTTTTCTCCTCTGCTTAACACAATGTCATAATCCTTTACTAAGACCATTGTCATGACTGTATGTCAAAGACATAAGGGTTATATATTATTAGACAAAGTCTTCTCTAATGTTAGGTTTGGCAAAAGTAGTTTCTAGTGCTTAAGTAAAGCAGTTCAGCCATATACTTCATCAATGAATTCTTGGCATCAAGCTTTGTGTAAAAATGCTTTTCATTTATTTGCAGTTTCTTTAAATTCATTTCATTAAGTGTTTATTATTCAGAATGCAAAGGGCAATTAAAAGAGCACTTTAGCTGTCTTGTGGGCTATTAAATATCGAGAAACATACAGACATCTCTATCCAAATTGTCACCATCTTTGTACTACAATGTTTTAATCTAACAACATCTTCTCTCCAATTTCAATATTTTAGCTCTATATTTTAATTTGTCGGCATCTCTTCTCCACCCAGTGCTGCATTAGCTACCACTGAAGTACAACCGCTGCATCATCTTTGTTGTTATCATCTCTGATAGAACAGCTAATGTTGTAGTCTGACAATGGGCAATATAATGTAAGTAACAGGTAACAATACCACCTTCTGGATGGGATACGCATCAACTATTAATGCTATGCATACCTTTTTTCTAAACAGACAAGTAATCTGACAACCACAAGCAGTGTACAAAGATCCTATTTTCTTCCTTCTAGAAGTCATCTACAGGGAATGATAATGTGGGGTATCAGCTGTATGAGTAAATGTAAGACAAGACAAGTGAGAATACACAGCTGATTGCCTTCTGGGTAGGAGCAAATGGGTGAAGCATGGAGTAGCATAGAAAAAAAAGACACTGTAAGAATGACAACCAGGACAGCATTGAGGACATTGTTAGTATCCACATACTACAAATAAGATCTTCTTAAATCTTCTCACACAAACCATTTTCTAAACCATGTTGTGAGTGCCTCAGTTTGCAGCTGGAGTCTCCCCAGCCATCACTAAGCCTTGTAACAGTCACATCTTGTTCTGTGTGAAGTCCATCCTATTCTGTCACTTTCTTCTCCCCTACTTTCCCCAGTTCTTCACCTATGAAGACCTGGAGCTCTCTGGAGTTAATGTGCAGCATTTTCAGCAACACTGTAGTTTTCTATCACTAGCAATGGTCTACTAATCCTTAAAGATACCTACTCTGTTTCCATTTTTCTCACCAGACTAATCCCAAAAATGCCAGAAATTATGGTCAGTATCACTGATGTGATATTTCTTTGTATAGGATTAAATTCTGCTAGGTTTTCCATATTCACATTTATAACTTAAATTACAACATGAGGAAAAATGCTTGAGGTTTCATTTAAAACAAACAACAAAAAGCCCCAGCTTCAATTAAGACCTGCAGTAATACCTAACCAATCCCATTCTGAGCTCAAGTACCATTTCACCATCTCATGGTACTACACAAGAAGGTATAAATTCCTGCAGTGTTTACTGAATGGAGCAGCAGAGCATTTCACAGTTTCCTACTTATAAGCAGACTGCCCTGACAGTATTTTATAAATATGCCATCTTTCCTTTGTTTCTAAAACAGAGCCCTTCAGCACCTACTTAAGTCCCTGTTTATTTGGATTTTTTTTTACTTTTTAAAAATAATTCTACTTAGAATCTCCAGCAATCTCCTGAGATCACATATGGTTTTGCTAAAATAAAGTACTTTTACAAGCAATCATGCACAATCTTACTTAGAATCTCCAGCAATCTTCTGAGATCACATATGGTTTTGCTAAACTAAAGTACTTTTACAAGCAATCATGCACAATCATGCTTAACAAAACTTTTGTGGAGATGCTAATCATACATTTCATGGGAAATGTTCAGGTTAGTGGAGTTCTCTTTAGGTTGTATTACATCCTGCACTTTGCATGTAGTACACAAACATGTGTATGTAAAGACTTCTGCAAACACATTCCTTGTGCACACATAAACCAGTGGCATTCTATAGGCATTATTCAAAGTGAAGTAACTTCTATTTTAATCAGCAGAGTTTTATCAACAGAGACACTGCTTTGTTAAAATTGCTTGTTAGTAACATGATGTTTAACTTCATAAAAGCTTTAATATCTAGACTCCAATTCTATCAGCTATCCCTGTAAAAGGGAAGATAAAGAATTGGTGCGCTTTTTTCAGTAAGAGGTTTCTTGGTGCTTTAGGAATTTAAAAGAGATTATATGATCCAAACAGTGCCCAGACAGCTTCCAAATCAATGCTCAACATAATCTTTCAAAAGATCTTGATACCAAAATTTTGAACTCTCTTGAAACTCATTCTGTGTACTGAACAGTTGTGTTTAAAGCATACGGAAATGAGTAATGTAAACCACATTTTATATGCGTCCAACACATGACTAAAATAGAGACCAGAAATTTGTATTTCTATACATATTAAAAATGATCTTGTTGAAAAATCAACAGAAAATGATACCTCATATAGAATTCTAAACTGTGCAGAAACCAAATGAAAGGCTATTTGATATGAAGTGCATTCTATAAAACACTATAAATCGGACAGCCATATTGGCTTTTATTTCTCTATTTTATATTTCTCTATAATTTAATTCTTCACAGTATAATATTACAATATATGTAATGAAATATATATTCATTATCACTTATCTGGAATTATATGGTTTATAAAAAATATCATACAATTTTATAAAGAATTAAATTATAAAGAATCATACTAGCATTCTCCTAAAGGCATGCAGAATGATTGTATCTAGAAAGTATCTGACACAAGATTTCTTTTTACAAAATTCACTGTCCTACCTATGGGATTCCACAGTGGTGAGATGCAATCGGTCCAGCACACCAGGGAAAATTAATTTGGCCCAACCACAGATATCTACCAGCACTCTGCTCAGACACACACAGAGTGCTATTATACCATTCCTCGGTGTTTATTCAATGTTGTATCTATTCTGGCAGTAATAACAATGGTTATATTGATACATCGTTCTTATTACATAGAGAGTCCAAAGAGAGATTGCAATTGAGAGAAAAGCAACACAACAGAAAGGACGGAAGAAAATGTTTACTGCATCAGTGAAAATTTCTCTTTTAAAGTCACTAAAAAAAACAACTTTAAGCAGGTTCAAATTATGTTGCTGAAGTCAAAGCTCACACTGAAGTTGACCTTGGTTTTTTTTTGGGCATCTTTCTTCCACTGAAATGAAAAGAAATACTCCTAACCAATACATTTCATGGCTTCAGAAGAGGTGCCATGCTAACGTATGTTCACTGTACTGAATTTCTTGATTAGCAAAACCTCTAGTCAACTTCATACTTCATATTTTACAGACTGCAACAGTCTTACCTTCCAGACTAAAAGGCTACTCGTGCTAATAAGCATGCACTAAAATGGTATATTGTAACAGATCCAAATGTCTACATGCGTAGACACCAAATGCAGATCAAGACTCCTGTGAAAGCCACAAAAAAAGGTAATGCTTTAAAATTAGCTATCAACATTAGGAAACACTTAGATAATAAAAGAGATTTACACAGCTAGATTAGGACTTTAAACATTCCAAACAGATCATTTGCATTCTCTGTATTAAAATCCTATTATAAAGGAAATTAACAGGAAAGTACTAAGAATGCTAAATCTCAAAAGCAAAGCATTGCAAAGCATACAGATCAGCATGAAGTTAAGGGGAACTGCTGCGTAATCAGACGGAAGGACATGGTTATTTTTCTTCTGACACGGCATGCTGAAATAGCCTAGCGAAAGGCTGGCCCAGAGTTAGGGCAAGGGAAGAAAAGTACTCTCCCTGGAGAGGGAGAAAGCAAGCCACTCCTTTCCAACACCACACAGTAGAGTGAAGTTACACTTGCTATCTGAGCCAGAATAAGCCAAACTTACACAGCGTCTTCCTCAATGGGGCAAATACCTTGTAGCCATTTCACAATCACAGATAAAGCAATCTTTATTATCCCTTTATCTTCTCAGTGGTTCTCAGAGTAGGTCCTCCTGCAACACATGCATTCCCCTGAACTCAAAGATCCCAGAACAGCTTCGGGATCAACCTATCTCTGGGGGAATTAATGAGACGTATACGGGGAATGGAATTTAACAACAGATGACAGTGTGAAAGCGAAGGCCTTAAATCCTTTTTTTTTTGATCTGATACAATGACTGAAGCAAGCAGCATCAACCACAAAAGAACAAAGAACTCAAACTGTAGCAGGCAAACCATGGGAAAGGGAGGACTTAAAACAAGGTGCAATGATGTTCTCAGATTTTAAACAGTAAAAGCCAAAAGGAGCTAAATACCTGGCTTTTTAAAAACCTAGACATAGTGCTAAATATTATATTTATAATAATACAACCAAGCAATGAAAACCTGTCTTCCATATGACAACTGAACTTGGAAAGTAGACCCCAAAAAAAACCAAAGAAAGCATAATTATACATCTACCAATCCCTCAATATAAGATGACGAAAAATGGGAATAGGGTGTGCTGTTTCATTAAGAAACACCTTTTTGAAAGTTGTGCTTTAAAGACATGGGACAAGAAGGAAAAGAAATAAAATCAGTAGTTTAAGAAATGTGTTTCTATTAGAGTTGTGACTCTTCCAAGTTATGCAGGTCCAGGTTGGATCTCAGGGACAAATTTTGGTATATATCATTCTCACACTTGGTGAGATCAGGGTTACTGTGAGAGGAACAAAGAGGTAAGACTGGGCAAGTTCTTTGGGAAGTTTTCCTGCTAAGAGTCTCAGGTAATGTAAGAAGAAAAACAAGCACAAAACCCCCCTGAACTTTCAAGATTATAAAAATAAAATAAAAATTAAAAAACCACCTATATTCTGATGCGTATTCAGGTATCTTGGTGACATCAATAATGGCACATGAGAGGAACCGCAGACTCAAGGTTCCATTTACTTATGATAGTGCTGGAGCACTATCCTTCACCCCATCCCTCACTCAATAACAGGCTTCTGAATATGTCTGTACAGAACAGTTTTCAGTTTTCAACAGAACTATATATAGTGTCTTGTGAAAGTCTCCGTTCTTCCTTTATCACAGAAAGCCTATGGATTCTGTCAAGGTTAGCACCTCACCTGACCCAGTCTTTGCTTGTTAGGGCTCTTGGTTACCTCTTCTAGCATTTTGCTTTCTGTAAAATCGAATGACAGGGAAAATGTGTTGCATAAGATCTCTTCTGAAAAATTTTATAACATACAGAGGGTATGACCAGGTAGGGTCTCAGCTTCAGCAGTTTACCTGTTTCAGTTGTTCAGAGAGACTAATGTTTCCAGAGTTTTACTTTAGAATCCAACACGAGAGTTTTCTATCACTGTGTGGACTACACTGTGGTTCTACAGTAGTTTTAATAATTTAGAACAATGTTTGGCAAAGGCACTAATAACGAGATGGCTCTTTCAGGCAATCATTGCCTATAACTGTGTGCACAGAATGTTTAGCCCAATTGAGTCCTCATTTCAGACAGGACCTCTTCTGTAAGAGCAACATACAAACTTTCTGGCTTACAACCATAGTAACACAGAGTAAGCAACTATCAAGACCATGTTTAGCACGAAGCCAGCGAGCATAAAGTCACATAAAGCCAAGTTGAGAAAGTACAGAGCTAATTTTAACAAGATATGGAAGCCTTGTATGGAGTCATGGTTTTTAAACATCAACCAATGATTAAGTTGAAGCATTTGTCCTACATGTTTTTGGGTGAAAGGAAGAAGACAAAAATATTATAATGAGGACTAAAGCTCCAGTAGGTTCAAAGTTCTTAGATATTCCCTACATCAGACATTTTATTTTAAACTATGAACACCACGTTTCTTGCTTTGATTGCCTTAAATATAATAAAAAGAATAATTACTACTTGAGGATTTTCAGTAACTCTCATTGCAGTGTAATTAGATGTAGTGATTAAAGTATCTTTTCCATTGCGTTGCAGTTCTTAGCACCAAAGAACAGTGATACAAGTTATTTACATAATTATCTCCAGTTAAAGGAGGAGCACAACACAGGACTTGCCATTACTTCCACTGGAGCTTCTACAACTTTCTACATAATACGTAATACCCTGTAGTGTTGTGCAACAACTTTGTAAACAGTTTGTGTCACTTCAGTACCTGTAGAATTTATTCTGTTAAACACAATCTTTTCAAACAACCTATCCATAGGCACTTTTGGCTGATTACGTTTCCTCAGGAAAAGATCTCCTTTACATCCCAAAGACCAAGAGGTGCACTTCAAGATAGTAACCACTTCTAGACTGCCTGCCTCATCCATCAAGTTTCAAGCACAGACAG
This sequence comes from Phaethon lepturus, assembly GCF_000687285.1. Classification (NCBI taxonomy): domain Eukaryota; kingdom Metazoa; phylum Chordata; class Aves; order Phaethontiformes; family Phaethontidae; genus Phaethon; species Phaethon lepturus. Next base: position 169,342 of record NW_010526750.1, read on the forward strand.
GACAGCCTCAGCTTCTGATCATTTCCTGAGTTGAGAAATGGATCTCTGCATCTTAATATATCATAAATGTTTGCTGTATTATTAGCATTGTAAGTTAATAAGAACACTCCTAGGAACCCCACTAAAAATTTGTTATAAAGTTCTCATTCATCAACATTGATGAACATTTAGCTTCCAATTTATTGGACCATTAATCCAAATTTTCTTAATAAGCTATGCCAAAAAAGTTACCAGGAAAAAAGTAATTTATAGAATGATTTTTCTTACTAACTTTTTTAGAATAGAAACAATGTCAGCACATGAATTATATGTCGATCAAGAAGTATATTTGAATAACTTTGCAGTCACATACTAGAAGAAAATTTCAGCTTAAAGAAATATGGATGGGTTCTTTATTCTTTGACTCTCACTAAATGTAACTAAATGACAATGATGCTCTTGATCAAAGTCTAAATTATATTTTGATCTATGTGTTCTGTATCTTCCATCCTAGGACTGCATGGTAACACAGCAGATGCTGTTTCTCAGAGACCTTTCTTTCCTCTTGATAATACTGTTGCTAATTTGTTCGGCAATTCATCTCCATCTCCATCCGACTCATTGTGATGTATAGTGATAGCAGTAACTGTTTCACCCTGACAGCTAATACAAAGCAACAAAATCCCTAACCTGGTTATATTTGAGGTTTTGCTACCAGGGGAACTAGGTGCCAAAATTGTGTTCAAAACTTTTGAATGTTTTAAGTATGTGCTGAGACCTACAATGGGACCTAGGCTGCCCTTTGAGTCTGTAACCACAGAGCAAAGGCCCTTTGAGTCTGGAACCTCTGCTGCAGGCTCTTTGAGTGATCTTCAGCAAGTAGCCCAATTTCCGTGCATCTACTGTTCTTCTGTAGAGCACAGATAACAACTATTTCTCCTTTCTCCCTGGTGTTATGTGGCATGAACTTTCATACCTTTATCATTTCTCAATGCTTGTATTTATTGAATACCCAGTTCCTAGCACTGTGAAACTTGGCTGTCGGGGGGAGGGGGGGAGGTAGTATAATGCTCCACATCATGGTCTGATGTTTCAAAAACAGAAAGTACAGCAAGAATTGATCTAGGAGGTGAGGGAAGGAGGTAGAAGCTTCTTATATCAAGCCAGTCACATGGTTAGAGGTTGGCACATTTCTATTCCATGGCAACTACAGTTTTTTCAGACATACATGAAACAGCAGTTAAGTCTACACCAGGTCTGTACTACCATTGCAATAGTGCTAATACCCAAGACAAGTAATTTAAAGCTAAATGTTTACTAAAAATCCTGGATATGCATATACTATTACAAACTTAGCAGCTGTAAGTCAGCTGGTCTAAAAATAGCTGAGTTTTACTCACCTGAGCTGTGATTACCATCTCTAAATTACTTGAGACAGGGACTGTTTGCTGCTATCATACTTTTTGCAAAGCATGAAGTGGTATGGCTCTATTCCTAATTCATATGTCTAGTTTGTACTACGATATAAATAACATGGGTTTGGTGCAGGTATTTTTTAGAGTCTAATGTAGCTATTCCCAAACCTTAGTTTTGTGAAATATGTTCATTTGATTCGTGTGATGAAGTGTAATCTTCTGTACTTTTATGGATTTCTCCTGCACCATAAAAAGGGGTATTTTACAGGAGAAAGTTAAACTACTTTGCTGGTATATCAGCTCAAACCAGTTTGACCACTGACCGCATAGTATTGTGTAAAGAAAGTGCATGCATAGGGTTTGGAGTCATCCTGGGGGCACGCCGAGGAAGATTCGAGAAGACTCTAGCAGGAGAAGAGGGCATGCGCTGAAGAAGACACGCCTGTTCATTAATATGTATTAGAAGACACGCCTGTTCATTAATATCTATTGGCGAACAGGATCACGCTGAGGAAGATTCGAGACGATTCTAGAAGGAGAAGAGGGCATGCGCCGAAGAAGACACGCCTGTTCATGAATATGTATTAACGGACAGGATATAAACCAGGAACAGGAAGTGTACCGCGTGCGTCTTGGTGGAGCAGGGACTCCCGGCGCACCCAGCGCTGTTTGCTTGCCTCTATTCGCTTAATAAATTGTAAATTTGAATTGGAATCCTGTTTGGGACTAAATCATTTATAACAGTTTCATAAATGCATCAAATTACACACATTATGTTAGGAGCAACATGTGTAGCAAAAACATTTATTCTCCTGCCCCACTCCTTTCTCCCAGTCAACTGCTAAATTAGCATGAGCTGTCTAAGATTGTATCCAGTTTCTATCCTTGAGTTATTTGCAAGAAAAGGCTCTATTTCCAGACTGAATAGGATCTCCAACATACGTTAGATGAACCAATCTTCTATAGAGAAAATACAGTGAAGGATGACCACATTTGTGTGAATTTTCCTCGATCATGCAAAAAGAATTGAGGAAATAATCTTTTATCCAGAAGAGTAATTATGTATGTTCTTACCTCCCCACAATGAGATTTTAAACCTAGTTTAAATTCGAGTGATCTTCTGAATCCAAGCAAGCCCCCTACTTTTGCTAGTCATTTCACCATTGGAACTTTTTTTTTTTTAATTCACATTTATACAGCTACGTATTGGAAATTGTTCCAATTTATGCCAGTGCTAAGGAGCACTCAAAAAGACATTCTAAGAGGCTTTCCATACTCAGAGCAGGAATGGAA
>NW_010526750.1:172059-174662 GCF_000687285.1 Phaethon lepturus
AAGACTTTTTGCAAGAGGTCAGTTTCAATGAAAGCCAAGTCTAATGCTGAAAATGGAGAACGCTGTTGGAACATGTCAAATATTTAAAACAAAACTAAGCAGCTTACCTCTTAGCTGCAGATAGACGACCTGGCACAGAGGAGGACATCTTGCCATGAAATCTTTTTAACAGTACCTGGGAAATAATTTCAAAGGGAAGCTATTACATTAAAAGGACAGAAAGATACTCTGAAACTCCCTAGCAGCCATTTCCAAGTTGGTTTAGCTTTCACTAATTAAAGAAGTTGATGATACTAATAACTTCTCGAACACTTTCTCCATTTTTTTTCCTACATTGTCTATAAGCAGCTGATGAAAAATAACACATTAGATAACAAGGGAAATGCTCTATCTAGCAAACTGTCACATGACATTTATGGTTCAAGAAGGTCAGGATGAATATATCCTGTTAACTCAATCCAAAACAAATCTCTGCTTTCTTACATCACTCAGCTCATTACTCATGATGTAACTCTATCCCAGCTTGCTTTGCTTTTGAGAAGTTTCTTTGTAGCTTATATTAGTCAGGAAATTCCAAAAATACTGACTGATCTTGCTCTTTAGTCATTATTTGCTCTCTTTTTAATAACAATGATTTAATCACAGAGTTCATGTACTTTTCAAAGATCTGCTATTTATTTCAAATTTCTCAGAAGTATTCAAAAAGCGTGTAGACATGGCACTTCAGGATATGGTTTAGTGGGCATGGTGGTGTTGGGTTGATGGATGGACTTGATGATCTTAAAGGTCTCTTCCAACCTTAATGATTCTGTGATTCTGTAATTTTTGTGCAAAGCTGTTTTCATTGTGTGTGTGATTCAAAGAAGCTGGCTGCTGATATTCACACAGTAAATTATAAATCAGATTTATTTTCAGAGAGATAACATAAGTGAGCCAATCAGCATGATGCTAAGTTTTAATATAAAAATTTTAAAGATTTACCAGTTATTTAATTAGAATCATTGCTCAAGCCCAGTGTGCTTTGGGCAAATGTGTATACCAGCCTAAAAAATTCAAGTCTGGTCCCTCATGAAGCTACATCTGTACACTTAGCTCAGAGCATGAGGGACACTAGAAGACATTTATGGATACATGAATCTGTGCCCCACACATCCTGTTGCTAGCAACGATGAGCTGGCTCTGCCATAGGGCTGAGCTAGCTGGAAGCCGTATGAATGTCCTGGGGAAGGACATTACACAGCCTAGCAGCATGCTGCTCTCCTACAGGCTTCATTTGTTCAGACTCAGCTCAGCACTAACTGTGGCCCCACAATGTTCTGTGAACCACGGAAGGGGGCAAAAGAGCTTGCATCCGGCTGCAAAGCACTGCACACAGATCTGTTGTACAAAGGACAAGGATCAGACTTCAGCTCACGCTTCCTCATAGCCATTCACTTGCTCCTGATTGTACCCTGCAGATATGTAAACACTGAAAGTGGACAAAGGAATAGAAATGCTTAATGCTAATGAGAAAGCCCAGAACAAGGACCCTGCCATCCTTTCAAAGTTTACACTACGTAGGCTTTGGTCAAACATGAGCTACGGGACTTCACACAGGAACTACTGTATGAAGTGCAATAGGCTGAGCTCTCTAGATCAGACAAATGATCTAATTGCTGCTAGAAGGAGGTATAGCAAAACTGGCAGAGATTGTGACATAGCTTATTTTGGAAGAATAGATTGGATTTTCTCACCAGACTTACGAAGGGTCAAACTGTTTCCTGAGAACATTATGTTCCAGCATTCCTAGGCCAAATGCAAGTGTCACACGTAAGCACTCCCACCACTCATCTGAAGAAACACCTTTTATTGCCAGCTAAAACCCAGAATGTTCCATTTCCCTATCACTAAGTTACTAGTTTTAAGAGGAAATAAAGATATTCATTCCCGTCATCACTGGGAACTCTGGTTACGTCAGAATTACCCATGTAATATGCATGACCTGAACAAAATACTTCAGTAGATTAAGCTACATCAAGAAGCGGGTGTTTTTAATGTATGATTCTGAACTTCCAGGAGAAAAAAAAAAAAAAAAGTCAGTGTGAGCTGAAGCACCTTTTTCATAAATCTTGAAATCCTTCCTCAGAAGAACTTGGTTTTCTTTATGTGAACCTTGTATCACTTGAAAAAATGGCTTTTTGTGCATTTGCACACCACATTCAAACCCATTTTCACAATTTGAGAAGGGAAAAAGTGAAAGAAATAGCATAGTGTCTCACTTGTCATCGTGAAAAAAAAAAAAGACTAAGACACACAATATTTTATTTCCTGCTCAATGATGAGTATCTTTATGAGTAGTCTGTGCACTTCAAATTGTTTAAGTTCTGACTGTGTGAATGAAGGAAACAAAAAACCTCAACAGTAAGAAAGAAATATTTCATACATGTACAGCTCTTTTTCCTGTGCCTTGCTGAGAAGGTTCACCCAAGGTAGCACCACTCTAAACTACTACTACTGGTCACTGTCGGAGAAAGGACATTGGCCTAGATAAAGTTTTAGATTAGTTCACATTCATAAAACTCAAAGTAAAGTGGAAGTGGTGCCTATTTTTCTTCCTTTCCCTA
>NW_010526750.1:174693-179817 GCF_000687285.1 Phaethon lepturus
TACACAAAGCAGGCTTTGCTTTATTTACACATGCAAAGAGTGAAAGAAATTTAATTACATCAGATGAAGTATAAAAAGCAAGAAAGACTGTGTTATCTTTCTTGTTACTGCAGCTTTTTCAGCAAGAGATCAAAATACCTCCTACAAGAAAAGCATTTCACATAAATATTGTGTCTGTTTTATTGTCTAAACCAGGGCTTTTTGTTGTGCATCTAATTTTTACTGTATTAAAAAAAGCATTTTAATGTTCTAACACCATTCTGGGAGAAGTTTCTAACATAGCTCCCACCTAAGTTCTGTAATCAAGTCAATTCAAAAAAGGATCAACAAATTCTTTTTTTTTATTTTGTATCATTAAATAGGAGACTCCTTCCAATTGTCTGAAAGAGGCTTTCTTAGGATTGCTTCAGATATGTTCCCGCATCAGCTACTTCACATGTGATGAGATAATCAACTCTTCTGTGAGATTTCCTTTATTTGCATTTTAATATGCTCATCAGCCTGATTAGGGAATGGGGATCCAAATTCTCTAGAGGACAGTATGCTCACTGCAAAGTACTGTATTTGACTGCTATAATCCAAGAAGTTTTAAATATTATATTCTGAATGAGCCAATGAGTAAACCCTTTTTTCCCGGCAGGCTCCTTACATCCACCTTCTATGTCAATCAAACATTTATATTCTTCAGACATTGTCACTAAACCAGCCAAACTTGCATTTTATAGTTCACATTTAATAGTTTAAGCCTGATACTTAAGAGAATTTTGTGTTTCCAAATACCTAGAACCTCAGGAAAAACAGGCTAAAAGTCTGGCAAGGTCTGCTCAGACATTTATTGCTCTTAGATTTGCTGCATTTAGGAAAACAGCAGTGAACTGACAGAGCAGGTATGTACTATGCTCCTTGCATAGTAATTTTGGTTGCCAAACTAATTCCACAAGTAGCTGTACTTCTATCTGTTAGATTTAGGAGTTGATATACAGCTTGTGTGTAAAAATCACCTACTTTCTAAACAATTTTTCCAGGTTGTCTAAGTACATCTTTGCTAAAGTTAACATGACAAAATGCAGAGCAGACAACAAATGGGAAAGTCTGCTCTGTTTTAGAAGATGCCTGGAGTCACCACTCATCTACCAGAGGAGTTCCCAAGATAGAAAAAAAATGTGTGACTGTAATAGCACTACAAAGCCTCAAGAACACTTGGTTTTGTTTTTCTGAAAATGCCAGTGTAATAAAGCTCTATGGTCTCTACATCACAATGCCTACTATTTCAGGAACCTCAGAAAACTATTGAGTAGAACAGTAGCTTCAGGGTACGTAGCATAGGTCTTAAGAAGTGTTGGTGGCGCTATGGTTGCAATACAACAATATTTATCCCTCCCATAATATTCTATCCATTAACATATCTCAAAAAACTAAGCACTCATGATAAATCTCTAGGAAATAACACACTTCAATTGAAAAGTGACCTTTGGAGCACTTTGACCACTGGGAAGGCAAGAATGATCACTTTCTGTGCTCTGTACAAGCACAGAAACTCTATTGTCATTTTCTGAAAAAAAAATTCCCAACTCCAATTTCAGATCTAACTTTTCAGAGGAGTTGACAAGCTGGAGAGTGAAAAAGGGAAAGACCATGCAATCTAAAGCCAGAGCAAACCTTTTCATTCCTTCTGTCCCTTTTTGTTCCTTACATTCCCACCTTTGGGAGAATTTACTTAATATTATTTTTCAAAAAATTGTTCCAACTTCAGAGTAACCAGCCAAATGTCAGGCAAAAGCCAGGCAGACCACTGTATTCCTCTTCAGTGTTACACTCCTGAACAACTTGCTTCATAAATTAATGAGCTTGTCAATTAAGTTTAGAGCTTCAGTAAACCATCTATATTATATATGACTTGGATATGAGGGAAAACTGTCAGATCAAATTAAGCTGATTAATGTGGGATTCTCAGAGCAGACATATAATCTGCTGACTTTTGGGTGGAAAAATATGACAGGCTGTTCATTACCCTTTGTTTAGAGTTCCACCCAGTGCTCTGGATTTGCAAGCATCTTCAGAGCTTGCAATTTTTATTTATTTATTTCAGGAAAAGAAACATCCTTTTCTAATAATTTATGAGACTAATAATCGCATTAATTTTCATGTCACAATCTAACAAATCAAATTAATAAAATGCTTTTTGTAATTATACCTTGTATTCTACTGCAATTTAGCGCATCCAAATCCACAGTTCATGGTTGCTGGTTTGTGTTTGGGTTTTTTGTTGTTTTGGAGGGGTCATGTTGTGTTGTTGTTTTGTTTGTTTTGTTTTTTACAAAAACATGCAGTACTTCTGCTTGAGCACCTATTTACACATTAAGTTGTGCAGTAGAGCCTGCCTCATTATCTATTAGGCAGCACTGAAATTTGACGCTTAGCATTTTTCCTCCCTGTCTATGCATCTCAAGCCCTGATTCTTCACCTGGTCCTGTACATGTTTAAGCTTGTACATGGAAAGAGATTCACAAAAGTCAATCAGATTATAAGCGTATTTGATCTAACATTATGGATATGATTTAACAAAGTAAGGAAACTAATGCCCAGTATTTAAAGCTGATGTTTTCAAGTAAATCCAATGGACTGACATGTCAAAATCCTGGTTGTAGCCTGTATATTCCAGTGTAGTATCTTTCCGATTTGACTATATTTCCACATGCAAATTAATTCTCAACAGAAATGTCTGCTAGGCTTTAAATAAGCAAGAAGGACAGATTTGCAAAGCTAATCTGATTTACATCCCTCAAGACTTTTTACCTACTACCTGTGACAAAGCAAATTAGCCTGTTCCTCAGCAGGAGCTTCCTCAATGAGAAGCAGCAAATTCCTCATGCATGAAAGGCTTTAATGTGTCTCTCTAGAGCTTAGCGTTAGCTGCCTGACTTTATTTTGGTTTACACATTTTAGCTACTTCCCATTGAGGATTTTGTTGTGTGCTTGCTTATTTTAAAATCTCTTGCAAAACGGACCTGAGGTGGGACCTGCCATATAAGTACAAGGAAGATCACCAAGTGAACGAGACCTAAAGGTACTTTTCTAGGTAAATTTGCAGTGCATTTGATAATCAGTCTTGGGGAGAAGAATCCCGACTTTTTATACAATGTCCAACACCACTAATTTCTTACACCTGAAACTCATCTTCCTATTTGTGTTTTGTGTTTTACTTAATTCCTACTCACAACACATGGGTCATGTTAACAAAGGGCAATAGACCCTTAACACATATTCAAGGGGCATGTAAATAATGTAAAACATCATGTAAATTCCAATAGATGTCTGCCAGTTTTACAGGCAAAAGAATAATTTTGGATAAAGTTTGACTCCAAGTTCAAGCCATTTTTTAAGCAGATCACTACTTGTTTTCCTGAAATAAGATCTGTTTTATCTCCTAGGTTTTAGTCATCATGCCAGCTCACCCACAGATGCTCTGAAAGAAACCAGCAGAAACTATTCTAACCTGCCACACAACCAGTTCTGCACTACCTTGTGCTTTCCATGTAGTTTCTTTAAAAGTGGAAGATGATGCCCATTAGTCTGAGTTGCTCACTGCATGTAGTCCTTCAGGCACTTCTACCAAAGTGTTTCCTGTTCAATACTTTCTAAGACGCTATAAATCTTTCCCATTTACCCTAATCATAAAAGATCTCTAGGGAAATTTTCTACTATTTATTTAAAGCATTGATTGAAGTTTCTGAATTATTTATAGTTCTTACAAACAGTTAACCTCATAAAATGATAACTCATTAAAATAGTCTCTTTATTTCCATATGTAGGTCTATGGTTCTATTGGTAACTTAAGAGAACCATGAATTTTTTTCTCCTCAAGAAAAACAGTGAGAGCTGCAGGGACAAGGTGCCTTTTGGCTCCATGCTGCACATTCACGTCTAGATGAACTGGATTTTTGTTGACTGTGAGCATTAATCGTGTAGTGATCTAATTTACTGGAAGACTACAGGGCACCTGCTTGCACACAATGCAGTAGGAATTTTATTCAGCTATGGCCCTTTTTATTATTTTTTTTATTCTTTGGCCCCTTGCCAAAGAAACATGGAAAACTAATTTTAAAAATGCTAAAAAAGATAATCTTTCCTGGCGGATACAAAATGTTAAATACAAATGCAAAATAATATTGTGTAACTATTTTGCTAAAAGTACATAGTAAAAAAAGATTGAGGAGGAAAATTGAGGCACTGAGGTTGTGTTTTGCTGAAGTTGGAATCTAGTCTGAATGTCAGGGAGCAAGTGACACTTGGAATAAGAGAAGTTATCCAGGCCTTTCAATTCACATGCTGAAGCGTTCAGGATTCAGCATAAGATTTCATCTCAACTGCAGTATTCCCAGAAAAGTACTACACACATTACTGGTCAATGTTATCCTGGAGGGATAGTATTACTGGATCACTGCCATCCTTTTTCTTAAATGTTTTCTCATTATTCTTCTGGCCTTTTTGGTGGTATTTCTCAGAATTGCACTACCAGCTGTTATTGCTGCAGGCTATGCAGAGGATTTGCCCATATCCACTGCCAAATAGATGGAAAGCTACTATAGAAATACTATTCTATAATGTACTTGTAGATAAGTCATTCTTAGAAAAGATGCCCTCAGTTATGACTTTCATTCTTTCCTTAATAGGTACACTCTTATTACAAATTATAACTCTCACAATATATGACCTAGCTAGTGCACTGCAATTACAAATGAAAGCTAATGAATCCTCTAATTTTTTACTTTTTTGTATAGTATAATCCTATTTAAGATCATAAGAACAGTAATAATGGAGAATGAATATGAAGCACGGCCTACATCCACTGTTTTAAGAGAGGCTTCTTCCCTCCCTTGTCTCCTGCCTGAAAGAAAAGAAAAAAACCCCAAACTAAATCTCATTTCATATCTTAAGACAGCCCAGAATTGCTAAGCCCTGCCAAAATGGAAGAAACAATGTCAGGTAACAAAACCTTAAGGAAGACTGATTTGTCTTATTTCCTTACTGTAGTAAACACCAGAGCTGAACACAGCTGTAAATCATGCCAGTATTTCAGGTCTAAAGTGCCCAGGATGCCACAAATACATGACAAATGAAGAG
>NW_010526750.1:179842-180925 GCF_000687285.1 Phaethon lepturus
GCCCAACCAAGGGGGACTCACCCTCAGCACTCAAATTTGGTCACTGCTTATGATTTTTAATATTTCTAAGCCACAGAGATAACTCTAAATAAGTTCCCAAAGCTCAACCCAAATAGCATCCAAAAAGACAAGTATTACAATCCAAGCCTACCTTATAGGTAGGCACTCCTGCCCCGTATCAATCAACCCTTGTGCCTCTTCCAGGATACTTCCACCACTTAGAATGGAATGGACTATTTCAGTTGGAAGGGACCTACAATGATCATCTAATTCAACTGCCTGACCAATTCAGGGCTGACCAAAAGTTAAAGCATGTTGTTAACTGCATTGTCCAAATGCCTCTGAAACAGACAGGCTTGGGGCATCGACCAAGTCTCTAGAAAGCCTGTTCCAGTGTTTGACCACCTTCTCAAGTAAAGAAATGCGTCCTAATGTGCAGTCTAAACCTTCCATGAAGCAGCTTTGAACCATTCCCACACATCCTATCACTAGATACCAGGGAGAAGAGATCAGCACCTCCCTCTCCACTTCCCCTTCTCAGGAAGCTGTAGAGAGCAATGAGGTCAACCTCCTTTTCTCCAAAATAGTCAAACCCAGTGTCCTCAGCCGCCCCTCATAGGACATTCCTTCCATCTGCTCTGTTACCCTTCTCTGGATGCATTCAAGTACATTAACATCCTTCTTAAATGTGGGGCCCAGAAGAACTATACACAGTACTCAAGGTGAGGCCACACCAATGCTAAATACAGCAGGATAATCACGTCTTTTCACTGGCTGGTTGTACAGTGTTTGATGCACTCCAGGATGTGGTTTGCCCTGTTGGTTGCCAGGGCACACTGGTGACTCATGTTGAGCCTGCAGTCAACCAGCACCACCAGATCCCTTTCTGCAGGGCTACTCTTCAGCCACTCCTTTCCCAGTTTATACTTTTGCCTGGTGTTACTCCATCCCAGGTGCAGAATCAGGCAGTTGGAGTTCACAGAATCACAGCATCATTAAGGTTGGAAAGGACCTTCAAGCTCATCAAGTCCAACCACTAACCCAATACTACCATGCCCACTAAAACCATGTCCTGAAGCGCCA
>NW_010526750.1:181368-185894 GCF_000687285.1 Phaethon lepturus
TATCCCGGATACAGGCCATGACTCTGTTGGCCTTCTTGGCCACCTGGGCACACTGCCGGCTCATGTTCAGCCGGCGGTCAACCAGCACCCCCAGGTCCTTTTCCGCTGGGCAGCTCTCCAGACACTCTTCCCTAAGCCTGTAGCATTGCATAGGGTTGTTGTGACCAAAGTGCAGGATTTGGCACTTGGCCTTATTAAACCTCAAAGAATTGACCTCCACCCATCAATCCGGCCTGTCCACATGCCTCTGCAGAGCCCTCCTAGCCACCAGCAAATCAAGATTCCCACCCAACTTGGTGTGATCTGCAAACTTACCGAGCGAGCACTCGATCCCCTCATCCAGGTCATCTATAAAGATACTGAACAAGACCAGCCCCAGAACTGAGCCCTGGGGCACACCACTTGTGACTGGCCACCAGCTGGATTTAACTCCACTCACCACAAGTCTCTGGGCTCGGCCATCCAGCCAGTTCTTTATCCAGCAAAGAGTACACCTGTCTAAGCCATGAGCAGCCAGTTTCTCTAGGAGAATGCTGTGGGAGACCCTGTCAAAGACTTTACTAAAGTCCAGGTAGGCAACATCCACAGCCTTTCCCTCATCCACTAGGCGGGTCACCTGGTCACAGAAGGAGATCAGGTTGGTCAAGCAGGACCTGCCTCTCATGTACCCATGCTGGGTGGGCCTGATCCCTTGGTTGTCCTTCACATGCCCTATGAGCACCCTCAAGATGAAGAATTATTACATTTCATCCCATTAACCATTGCCCAATGCTCTAATCTACCTAGATCCCTCTGCAAGACCTCCTGTCCCTCAAGAAATTCTACAGCACCTTCCAGTTTGGTAACACCAGCAAACTTGCTAATGGTGCATTCAACTCCTGCCTCCAGATCATTGATAAATATATTGAAAAGAACTGGCCCTAGAATTGAACCCTGAGGAACACTGCTAGTGACTGGTTGCCAGCCAGATGTAGCCCCATTCACTACACCCCTTTGAGCTCTGCCCTTCAGCCAGTTCTTCACCCAGCACACCATGCACCTGCTCATCTCACAGTTGGACAATTTGTCCAGAAGGATGTTATGAGGGACAGTATCAAAAGCCTTACTAAAATTCAGAAAAACTACATCCACCACCTTCCTTTCACCCACTAGGCACATGACCTCACCATAGAAAGATATCAAATTAGTTAAACAGGACTTTCCCTTTGTGAACCCACGTTGACTGTGCCTGATGATTGCATTGTTCTTTAAATGCCTTTCAATAGTATGCAGTATCATCATCTTCATAATTTTTCCAGGAACTGAGGTGAGACTAACAGGTCTCTAGTTTCCTGGGTCTTCCCTCACACCTTTCTTGTAAATTGGAGTAACACTGGCTAGCTTCCAGTCCTCCTCAAACTCCCAAGAGCTCTGGCAGATGATTGAGATGGGTCCTGCCATAACATCCGCTAACTCCTTCAGTACTCTGGGATGAATCCCATCAGGCCCCACGGGCTTGTGAACTTTCAGCTGATACAGCTGGTCCCTTACAATTTCAGTGTCCACAAATGAAAAATCACTGTTCCTGCACTCGAGGTTCTCCAACTCAGGGGACCAGGCAGCCCAAGGTCTATCAATATTACTAAAGACTGAGGCAAAAAAAGCATTGAAGGCCTCTGCTTTTTCTTCATCCCTATATGTGTGGGGGTTCCAGGTGTGTGGGACCACACCAGTTTGACCCTTGATCTAGTTATTCAATCTGCCATCAAGGCATGCCTGTAGCTGTCATGCCATCCTTTATCTCAGACTCTTGGGACTGATCTCCAGCATGCAGGCCTGTCTGCTGCACTGAACTGCCCACTCCTCAGGCATCATTTTTACAGGAATAGATTAGAAGTATTATGAAGTATAGTCTTATGAAAAGAAAATATGACAGACGTTACCTTTACTCGTGCTATAACCATTAACTGTCACCATATAAGGAAATAACTCAAAGTCATGTAAAAGAGCATCAACTAGAGATAAATGAAATGGTAATTCCATTTAACCAACTTTTCCATCCTTTGTAAGCATTATAATTTCAGAGTCAGTCAAGACTAAATACATTCATCAGGGTATTTTCAATACATTTTTGATCCATGCTTTTAAAGTCTCCTGTTACTTTCACGTTCAAAAGGGATGACCACAGTTTTGCAGACAATGTGATGTATCTTAAAATACTTAAACTGTGTATCTTTTTATGTTCACAAGCTATAACTCTATTAATTCAAAATTCTTTAGTCAGTCGCACATTAGATATCCAAAAACTCTTAGGGTTTTGCTTTAGTTTGGGATCAGCAAATATCTTTCAGTACTAACTGCCTCCCAAAACCACAAGTCCCTCTCCCTTGCTCCCACTGCCCAGACACAGATACACCCCCTCATTTCTGTGGCAGGGAAATATGGTGGCACAGACCAAAACTCACTTGGGGTACACTCCACTAGCCAGCCCCAACCTGCATGACTACTGTACTAACTGAAGATATTGCATAAAGTACAATTATGAGCTCAGTATAGACATAAAGAAAAAGAAAGTCATGTTCCTCAATTAGCCCATGACAATCCATTTTAGTTACTGGGTTGAATCTCACCACATGTTACGGCAAAATCGAGTCACATAGGAAATACCTGAAAACATACTAATGAAATTATTAAAATAACAGCAGTAGATAATGTGTCCTGGCCTCGATCCTTCCAACTATTTATATACTCCCTTAATTGAAGTTTTGGGGACCAAGAAATTAAAAAGAATATTTTAAAAATGGTCAGAGAAACATATACAAGATTTCAGACAATACAATACCATAGTGAATAATGCATATTTGCTGCATATAATGTTTATTTCCTATAATAGTAGGTCTGAGTTTACAATCTCACATCTCTGACTGACTAATTTAACTCCTGAAGTCTGACTGATCACCACTGTGTCTCTTGGCACTAGTTAAGGATATCTCTACTAAGAGGAACATTTGCTAACATTGTCCCCAATAAGCAACAGCCATTACTGTTCACTCACATTAAGCTAGAGCCACTCCCTGGCAGATGTCCTAGTAAAATAGCCATCCCAATTCATTACATTTCCCATTAAAGGAATAAAGAATACATTCCCTATGGAAATTAGATCAAAATATTGAAAGATTCATAAAAGTCCTCCCACCTCATTTGGGGAAGAGGAGAAAGACATTATCATAAGCACTTTACAATACATTATAAGACTTTTGCTAGCAGCACATCAGTATCACAGCTGAATTATGATATTCCAGAAATGCCAGCCTTCATAACTGCAAAAGTAACCACAATTTCAATAAACTGGAAGGACGCATCAAGGTCTATAAAACAATAGGATGAAAGAATATGGTATCAGCGTTCCATTTGTTCCCCACCCCTTCTCTGCCACTAGATGCCTGTTTGTATTTCACGAAGATCACTTAAAGCAGAGGTGAGCAACTTGTCTTGAGCAACAGTATTTCAGTGGTCTTTAATTCAACTTTGAAAGACAGATCTCTTAGATGCCTACATAAATCAAATGACTGGGTGGCAAGAGTCATGGTGGTTTAAGCAGCAACCACACGCAGCTTCTAACCACATTAGTAGACACCTAACGCAGATTCATCAGATACAACCCTGGCAGCTGAAACTTCAGTGGTCTAATCTTGCAAGGTGCAATACTCCCAGTTCCCCTGGGAGTCAACAGGACACGAGAACAAGCACCTATAAGCAGGAAACCTGGAACACCTCGGCAGCGTAGGCCTGTCAGTCAATGCCACAGGAGAACAATGGGTTTAGACTGTGCTCTACTGCATGCTTGTTTTCTGAAACAAGTGTCATTGCATTGGGCACTTGGAAGCAGTAATCAGGTTATAAAAATTTACAAGAGAGCATGAATTTTTAGTCTGATCTTCCCATTAGGATTAACTGTAAGCAGTGTAACAGAGTCATAAAGCAGCCCCAGAAAGAAAATCTTCTAATTAATGCCATTTGACTAATAAAATAATGTATATTTCCATTAACAAAGCTGAATGCAAACAGAATTAATTTTCAGTTTTATTTTATGTAAACACAGCTTATTATCTCAATTAATCCTTCTCCAGGCTTTGTTTTCTGGAAAAAAATTATCTCAAATAAAGCAACACATAAGCAGTTATTTTTATCTCTATAGCCTCAGATATCATGTAGGCGCTAAGACCCAATCCAAGAATGCATTCATGTTACTAATGCTAAAATCACCTTGTAAGTAGGTCCCTGTTAGTTGAAGTAGTTGTATCAGCCCTGGGGCTTACTACCAAACAGCATGAATTTGTGGCAAAAGGTCTTAATGCTCTGACCCATAACTAAAATTAGGTAAGTGCTTACCAGCAGGGCAGCCGCAGGCAAGCTAGAATATGGAATTTATCATGCCCTTCTTTTCTTGAAGAGACCCACACAACCATTTATAACAGTTTTTCCAGAATTTGCCGCAGTACCTGATAGAAAGGTTTCCAAAATGACATCTTCTTTCTTCCAGCGCT
>NW_010526751.1:0-246 GCF_000687285.1 Phaethon lepturus
AAGAGAGCCAAGGAGATTTTTCATCCCTCACTGGATATGAGGGGGGAACATTGTCTCCAAGGATGAGGACAAGGTTGAGGTACTTAATGCCTTCTTTGCCTCAGTTTTTAATAACGAGTCCAGATATCTGCAGGGTGTTCAGCCCCCTGAGCTGGAAGACCGGGATGGAGAACACAGTAAACTCCTCATAATAAAGCAGGAAACAGTCAAGGACCTGTTAAGCCATCTGGACACCGACAGGACTAC
>NW_010526751.1:336-14647 GCF_000687285.1 Phaethon lepturus
CATTAGTTATCAGCAGTCCTGGTTAACACGGAAGGTCCCAGACGACTGGAGGCTTGCCAATGTGACACCCATCTACAGAAAAGGCTGGAAGGATGATCTCAGGAACTATAGGACTGTCAGACTGACCTCCGTGCCAGCGAAGATCATGGAACGGTTCATCTTGAGAGTGCTCATGGGGCATGTGCAGGACAACCAAGGGATCAGGCCCAGCAAGCAGGGGTTCATGAAAGGCAGGTCCTGCTTGACCAACCTCATCTCCTTCTATGACCAGGTGACCCGCCTAGTGGATGAGGGAAAGGCTGTGGGTGTTGTCTACCTGGACTTCAGTAAAGCTTTTGACAGTGTCTCCCACCGCATTCTCCTGGAGAAACTGGTGGCTCGTGGCTTAGACAGGTGTACTCTTTGCTGGGTAAAGAACTAGCCGGATGGCCGAGCTCAGAGAGTTATGGTGAATGGCATTAAATACGGCTGGGGGGGGGGGCCAAGGGGGGGTTCCCCCCTCAGTAAGTTTGCAGATGACACCAAGTTGGGTGGGAGTGTTGATCTGCTGGAGGGTAGGAGGGCTCTGCAGAGGGATCTGGAGAGGCTGGATCGATGGGCAGAGGTCAACTGTATGAGGTTTAATAAGGCCAAGTGCCGGGTCCTGCAGTTCAGTCACAACAACCCCATGCAATCGCTACAGGCTTGGGGAGGAGTGGCTGGAGAGCTGCCCAGCGGAAAAAGATCTGGGGGTGCTGGCTGACAGCCAGCTAAATATAAGCCGGCAGTGTACCCAGGTGGCCAAGAAGGCCAACAGCATCTTGGCCTGTATCAGAACTAGTATGGCCAGCAGGAGTAGGGAAGGGATCGTGCCCCTGTACTTGGCACTGGTGAGGCTGCACCTTGAATCCTGTGTTCAGTTTTGGGCTCCTCACTACAAGAAGGATGCTGAGGTGCTTGAGTGTATCCAGAGAAGGGCAACGAAGCTGGTGAGGAGTCTGGAGCGCTAGTCTTATGAGGAGTGGCTGAGGGAACTGGGGTTGTTCCATCTGGAGAAAAGGAGGCTGAGGGGAGACCTCATCGCTCTGTACAACTACCTGAAAGGGGGGTTGTGGAAACGAGGGTGTTGGTCTCTTGGCCCAAGTAACTAGCGATAGGATGGGAGGAAATGGCCTCAAGTTGCACCAGGGGAAGTTTAGATTGGATATTAGGAAAAATTTTTTCACCGAGAGAGTGGTCAAGCATTGGAACAGGCTACCCAGTGAGGTGGTAGAGACATCATCTCTGGAAGTATTCAAAAAACGTGTGGATGTGGCACTTCGGGACATGGTTTAGCGAGCATGGTGGCGTTGGGTTGGTGGTTGGACTTGATGATCTTGAAGGTCCTTTCTAACCTTAGTGATTCTGTGATTCTGTGAGTGGACTAGACAATCATGAATTATGAGTTTATGAAATAATTGGTAAAAACTACTCATAATATTCCACAATATTTTGTATGGTGTGTAATTCAAAATGTCTTTTTTTTAAAGATATTAGTCATATTTAAACTGCTTCATTGAAAACATTTTGATGAGACTGTTCTAATCTTGAAAGACATCTGTCCCAGATCATTCTTATGAACTCAGTCTTCTCAGCTTCTCTTTAACCATTTAAATTATGTCAAGAGGTTCACTGGATTCATGTATTCCTTGGCAGCTCTGTATTGCATAAACAATTTAGAACTAACTCCTTTCAAATTAATGATGATTAACAATTTTGTGAAGGAAGAACAATACATTATATGATATTATGTTGTTTTAATTTCTATTGTTCTGTCTTCATACTTATGCTTTCTTTTTGGGATGTGGTTGGTGAAGGAAAGAAAGACTGAACTCTGATTTCTGTTGAGTTTAAATTAGACTGAGTCATAAAAGATGTGTAGTTCAAATACTTTGAAAGTAAGTCTTATGAGAGGACTAAAAAATGGGAAAAAAAAAATGTCCTAAGGTAAAAAAGAAAAGTATACCTCCAGTTTGACTTAGGAGAATAAAGAAGAAAGAGCTATCATGAAGGAAGAACTTTGATGATGCAAAGTATATGCCTGTCTATGACATAGAATAGAGTATTTTTCAATTGGAAAGGACCTACAACAATCATCTAGACCAACTGTCTGACCAATGCAGGGCTGACCAAAAGTTAAAGCATCTTATTAAAGGCATTGTCCAAATGCCTGTTAAACATTCACAAACTTGGGGCATCAACCACCTCTCTAGGAAGCCTGTTTCCAGTGTTTGATCAGCCTCTTGGTTAAAGAAATGATTCCTAATGTCCAGTCTAAACCTCCCTTGGCACAGCTTTGAACCATTCCCATGCATCCTATCACTGGATACCAGGGAGAAGAGATCAGTACCTCCCTCTCCATTTCCCCTCCTCAGGAAGCTGTAGAGAGCAATGAGGTTGCCCCTCAGTCTCCTTTTCTCCAAAACCCAAAGTCCTTAGCTATTCCTCTGTTCTTCTCTGACATTGTCAGAGAGAAAAAAGTTCAGAATTGCTCTAAAACATTGGAAGAAAAGGCTATAATTTACTATTTTTCTTCTCACATTCTGTGTGGAGAAAAGAATTTTTCAGTTTGATAGACATATTGAAAAAACAGTAAATTGTTGGGGGCTTATGAAGGATTTTGTACAGAAAAAGCTGAAGTAAAATCTTTAGCAAATTTCATATTTTCCCTGTAGTTCTAGGGAGCAGGATGGAGAGGCAGGGTGAAACTATTCATTACATTCATGAACAGTTCAGTAGCGAAAAATTTAAGCTTCTTGCAAAAATGCTTTTTTCTTTAAAATGCTTCTGATCTGATTTTACACTAGCAAAGAATAAAGAAAATGTCAGATTATAAACCTCTCCAGTGATTCCGCCCCAAGGTTACTGAATAGCTTTTCCTCTAGAACCCATTTTTTGTCCTTTCAAGGTCACTCTTATTAAATTAAGCTTGTGTTTAATTTTTAAGCTGTTCCCCATTTCATGTAGAAGCAAACTGTGTGTGTGAAATAATAATTTTCCTGCCAGTCAGAAGAAATTTGATTTAATTGGCTTTTATCCTGAATCATACCATTAAACTTCAAGAAGATTCATAATTAAATATTTACAGGGCACATATCCTGTTTCATCCTGTTCACAGTCTTAAACATTTGGAGTTTAGAATACAGTATTTTAACAGTTCAGTTTCTAGCAAGGGCGGGGAATGGACAGAGTGAAGGTATACATAACCTTTTAACAAATATTTTCTCTTCTGTAAAGTTAGTGGCAATGAGAAGTGGTGGTGTAGCATAAATGTCTTCACCTCGACTTCATTTTAAAGGTTTAGATTTAACAAAGCAGAAGTAGCTATAATAAAATCCCCCTGAAAGAGCACAGTGTGTCTCCTCCACAGTGTTCTTCATCAGTTCTGATTCAGAAAATGGCGACTGCCTCGAACGGCGGTCTCTTTAGAAACTTAACAGTGCAGTTCAGAGAAAACCAAGCCACAAGGGTTACAAAGATTCAGACACCACAGGGCTTAGTAGGGAAGCTATTATAATTGGCTTTCCATTGCTATCCTTAGTTATAAAAAATGTGTCACTGTCAGAGATTCTTGGACCTCTTGTGGGCTGCAAGAACACTTGGAGATATGAAATGACAGAGTAGAGGCCTGCAGTGTGTGCAGTGAAAATGGCAGAAGAGATCTGTTGCATCTGGATACAGCTACATTACAATGTTCTGCTCTAACATTTTACACCAGCAAGGATGTATTTGCAAGATCTATAGAAGTGTAAGTTTCATCTGTACTGGCTTTCTTCTAAAGACATTTTCCACGTTGAATATTCTCAATAATTATCCATCTTTTTTATTGTAAAACTTCTACTGTAAAAGGGTCAATCTATCAAATTAAGATAAATTCCCTATATCATAGGTATTGCATAATTAGTACTTTGCTTGATGAGTCACAGTAATCGTATCAAGTACATGCTCTCTGCAGTGAAAGATCAGCAGATAAATCTTTGTATGAAGGGGAGATGAGGGTCTATGACTACTGCTACTGGTACTACTTCTACCAGTTCTTTTGGATGGTTGTATTTGGGCTTAAGTTTCTCTTAAGGCAATACCAAGTTGATCAAAATCTATCAACAGAACCCCTTTTGTGGAAGACTGTATCAGTATAACTACAACTTGCTTATCTTCACCCCAGAATAGTCTTATAATATAAGAAGGAAAGAGTTTAGGAAGAAATTATTTGGGCTGAAATTGAAGTGCTCAGCTAAAAAAGAGCTTTGCATTTAAGCATTGTGAAGTAAAGCTGTAAGCAGAGGTGCATCAACTAACCAGCCAGTCAAAAGAAGTGATTATCTTGCTGTATTCAGCATTGGTGCAGCTTCACCTTGAGCACTGTGTGCCATTCTGGCCCACAATTTAAGAAGGGTGTGAAGGTCCTTGAGTGCATCCAGAGGAGGACAAGAAAGCTGGTGAAAGGGCTGGAAGGAATGTTCCATGAAGAGCAGCTAAGGACTTTGGGTTTGTCTGTTTTGGAGAAAAGGAGACTAAGGTGCAACCTCATTGCTTTCTACAGCTTCCTGAAGACAGGAAGTGGAGAGGGAGATGCTGATCTCTTCTCCTGGTATCCAATGATAGGATGCATGGGAATTGTTCAAAGCTGTGTCAGGGGAGGTTTATACTGAACATTAAGAAACAGCTCCTTACCAAGAGGGTGATCAAATACTGGAACAGGATTCCTAGAGAGGTGGTCGATGTCCCAAGCCTGTTGGGGTTTAAGAGGCATTTGGACAATGCTCTTTAACTTTTGGTCAGTCCTGAAGTGGTCAGGCAGATCAGATAATCGCTGTAGGTCCCTTCCAACTGAAATTATTTGTTCTATTCTAGTCTAAGTGCCACAAAAAAAGATTTGATGTTTTCAACCATAAACACAATTCGGCATAAACATTTTTGGTCTGAGAAATAGTATATTTTATTTTAGTAAGAATTTGGCTCTGCTGTCAAAATAATTAGCATATGTTTATCCTGGACTGCAACAGAATAAGAGTGGCTGGCAAGTTGATGGAGGTGATGCTGGCCCCTCTGGGGTCTCTGGGGAGACCCTACCTGGAATACTGCATCCAGGTGTGAAGCCCTCAGCGCAGGAAAGATATGGACCTGTTGGAGCAGGTCCAGAGGAGGATTATGAAAATGATCCAAGGGATGGAACACCTCTCCTCTGAGGACAGGCTGAGAGAGTTGGAGTTGTTCAGCCTGGAGAAGAGAAGGCTGCAGGGAGACCTTATTGCAACATTCCAGTACTTCAAGGGGGCTTATAAGAAAGACGAGGACAGACTTTTTAGCAGGGACTGTAGCAATTGGACAAGGGGTAATGGTTTTGAAGTAAAAGAGGATAGATTTATACCAGGTAGAAGGAAGAAATTTATCATAATGAGGGTGGGGAAACAATGGAACAGGTTTCTCAGAGAGGTGGTAGATGCTTCATCCCTAGAAAGTTTCCAGGTCAAGTGGTGCAGGGCTCTGAGGAACCTGGTCTAGTTGAAGATGTCCCTGCTCATTGCAGGGGGGTAGACTAGATGACCTTAAAAGGTCCCTTCCAACCCAAAGATTCTATGATTCTAAAATTAAGCAGCCAGTGAAGAATATACACTAAAACATTAATGCTAGATGAACTGATTTTGTAGAATTGTTTTTATCAAACTACAATAAGTTCCAGTAAAAGTAAATGGATAAAGGTTTCTACATGACTAATTATTTCCTGAAATGTCTGTGCTGGGGATACTGATTTCCTGTGATTTTCTTTATCTATAAGATGGTGTCATTAACAGCTATGTCTTGCAGTGAGTTTTAATAGTAAATATAATATTGTAAAAAGACCATGGTAAATAAACATTTTAGTACAAAAACAATTAACCTACTTAAGGGACAGATCCTAGGAAAAAAAGTATGAGAGTATTCTACTTGTTCTTTGTGTATTTATTTTCCTTTAAAATATGTTGTAGGCAGGTCAGATAGGAAGATGGGAAGGCTATTTCTTCCTTGAAAAACAATAAGTTTGCTTAGAAGAAAGAAGACTCCAGAGTACATGGTGTAGCTTTAACAGCAAAGAGAATCAGAGGAAAGAACTAGGAAGCTGTAGCTCAAGCAGGGACTGAAACAAGAAACTTGGTAGGCACCTTAAGGGATTGCAGCTCATAAAAAGAATGAGTTAATTAAAAAGAAGCCTGAAGACTGAGAACTACCCTACAAAGACACAAAAAGAAGGAAGAACGCTGCCTATAAAACTTTTTTCCAACATGTATTCCTACCATACCTCCTTACTTAAAGCTTGCTATATTTATTAGGTGGTCTAAATCATTTTCTCATAAGGGAGTTCCTTGTAAGCAAAATAGGTGAATCTACTTCAGAGATCTTGCTTACTCAAGATGCAGTTACAGTGACTTAAGATGTATGTACATAAAGTTATACAAACAACTGAACTTTTGCTCCTTTTCAGCCTGAAAGCTAGTTGAACGACCTGATTATGACTTTACCTTGTGTTACTAATATAAATGAAAATTTATACACTTTTTTCCCCCACAGAATTTGTCTTAGTTTAATTGGCCCTGCTTATCTTGAAACCCAGAACTGCTTGACTACACTGGCCACATAGGCCTATTTTTTAGGCAAGCAGAATGGCAACTTACTGAGTGGAAAGCTGCCAAAACTGGCTGTCATGGAGGATTTGGCAATTTTATTCAGTACTATTAGGAGAAATATCTATATGCTCAAGTTTTAAATGCCAGCATTTTATTTTCAAAGAGGAATAAACTTTGCTGATTCCTATTTAAAGCATATAAGGATGAGGAAACAGTAGTATAGCTTTTCCTTTTATTTAACAATTACACCATTACAGCTTTAACCCAAATCATGGAAAACCTACATCAGATTATTAAATTAATCTAATAAGGTTCAAACTGCATCATTAAACTTCAAAAATAATTAACCAACTACATGTTCTAGATCATATAGACAGTACTGATGTGCTTTTAAGGATGTTTCTCTTTTTCATTAAAACAAAAAAACAATCAATCAACCAACTAAAAATGTGTGCTAGATAGACACATAGAAAGAATAAATGTGTTTCCTAAGTTTAATTATCAGGATAGGCAGCTAAGATGGGAGAATCCCAGGTTCTTCAGTTCCAGAAACAAATTCTACTCAGTGTTTTATCAGATTACTTAAACATAAAATGCAAAAAATATCCCTTGAACAGCAGCTGGGTTCTATCCTTCTCTTCTACTAATTGAGTTCCCTTCCTGAAAATTATGTGTTTTGCCTTGTGGTATATCTTGATATTTCCACAGTGAAGCAGACTGGTCTTAATAACTTCTCTTACTAGTCACCCTAACATGTCAAAGTTCTAACTTTGGAAGGAGCACTTCTGCAGAAAGGATTTTGTTGGACTAAACCCTCTGTGTCTGCAGAAGGAATTTAAATTCAATATCCTTAAGAAGTGCTGCTTGTGAGATACCATGTAACATGGAAGCACTGATTCCTGCAGATATGTTTTTTGAAATGACAGTGGATACTCTCTTTGTGCAGCATGAGGTACAACAAGGTTTGACTGAGGCTGTTTATACGTTTGACGTCTTTTCTTTCCAAATAACTTTAGTCAGATGTGAAAGAAAAAGCACTATGAAAGTCTAGGAGTTGCTGACTGACTGAGGCACTCCTGTTCTCCCAACAAGTCATCATGGGTCAGTGTTACCTCCCTTGGGTGTTTGGGAAGTGAAAGATGGATGCTTCTTGTTTCAGAATGATTGACATGTGAGTATGTCACCCAAGACTGTTAAATGAAAATAGAATGAATGTCAATCCTATTACAAGATTCATTCTTTCTATGTAGGTAAGGGGAGAAACAACCAACTTGAATCCAAACATTGGATGAGTCAGATGACGGCCTGCTAAATCATGGAAAAATGAAGATGATTCTGGTCATGAAGTTAACCTGAGGAAATGTACTGTGGAAAGATTGAGATACATATGAGGGTTAAGCATTTTCTTGGCTAGTTATCAAGTTGCTGAAAGTTTTTGTCATCTCATTTTGCAGATGAACACATGATAAGTTTTGATTTTTTTTTAACATTCATACTGTGACACAAAAAAATGAACTTCAAGTTTGTTTTCTGTAAGTTAATTTTCACCCTGTAGAGATAACTAGGATAAAGCCTGCACAACTTTTAGTATCTATATAGTTGGACCTCATCTTAAACACCTTCAACAGGCTGTGTAGCTCTTTTGTGGTTTCTGGGTAATAATATGTAACACCTCTTCAGAAAAAATGGAATTCAGGAATTGTCTGCATTATGATCCTTGTAAAATGATCAAAGATCTACTTTATTTCCCTCAATTCTTCATATTGTTTTATTGTTGTGTGAGTGCTATCTATCAGGGTAAGGACTCTGAATCTCAGTGATACCAGCAGATTTTAACATCTGCAAAAACATGGAAGGAAGCAAGAAGTCTGACATGTACACCATTTCAAATGTATAAAAACTTGTAGAGAAAGTTAATAACTTTTAGTTATTAAAATATAAATACATTCTCAGTATAAAATATATGTTTTACCTATTTAATGCAAAGATAAATAACTTGAGTTTGCTTGTCTATGAATATGCATTTTTACTATAGCAAGATAATGACTTCGAATGGCAAGAAATGTAATATATCTGACCGAAGTTCCTCAAGATTATTCCACCTAAGGGTCTGGAAAGTAGTGTTTCACCCACCTCAAAGAACTGTCTTACTCTGGATATGAAATTCATAGACTTTATTTTGAGTAGAAGACCAGTAAATGTAAATTACAACCTTGACAGTGAAAAAATAACAAGTTTTCATTTGGAGAGTCATAAAAGGTTTTGTGCCTGATCCGTCACTCTATCATGTAATAAAAGAGTGCTTTGCACTACAGTGATCAATATACTTAGTCTATTATTGGACTCTTGTCATGTGCATAACTAGAACTAATGCAGGTATAATCCGATTTTTGACAAAACCAAAAGGTGATATTGTCCAACTCTCTCTTTAAGCAAAATGCAAAGCTCTACCAGTCCCACAGCTCAGAGCCTGCGTGTATGCAATTGTCAGATTTACAACTTCTTTTTTTTAGTGTAGTTGTTAAACTACTCTATGAAATGTGCTGTTGCACAACAGTTTTTTTCTGAGCAGCAGAACAGTCCTGAATTTCTAAGTTTATAAAGGACAGTTTTACAGACAGTTATAAAAGCCAGGCATGAAAACGTGAATAGACTGGTAGTGTGTTAAAAGCAGGACACGACTTTTGGATAAAACAGGGTGTATCTTAATCGCTTGGTGGGAAAAGGCTAATTAAACTCTAGCAGTAAAATAACGTACCACAGGCTAAGAGAGTACATGTAAGTTATCATTACTCTGTACAAGAAGATGAAGCTTACAGTCAAAATTGTAGCTTTCAGGGGCAGACTATCAAATGTACAGGACCTCTCAGAAGTAATGTGGGACTAAACAGTTTTAATTACTTGATAACAAAAATTGTTGTTTCAGGCATTTTCTTTTCTTCTTTTTCCTTTTCTTTTTTTTTTCTTTTTTCTTTTGTCCCCTCATTTCTTTTTTCACTTTTTTTCTTCTTTTTCTGCAAAGAGGTGGCTGAAACTACCAGGCTTTACTATCAAAGATACTTTATTTTTTCAGGCCTTGAGCCTTCCTTTAGAGTTGAATGACAGTAATGTGCGGTACTGTTCAGGAGAACAGTAACATGTTAACATGTTAACAGCCTGCTAACACCTTAACACCTTGGTTGTAATTTTCTGTAGCTTTTATTTGTAGTAGAGATAACAGGATAGATTCAACAAAGGTATTACTGATGATCACCAAATATATACTGCACAAGCACAGATAATGGCACTGTTTGTTTGCTCTAAAAGATGACTTTTCCACAAGAATAGTTTTAGATTTTGTTCAGTGACACCCTTGTAAAAGTGGAGTAACTACCTTCAGGCAAATACTTATTCTACTTTTCTAATGTACAGCAAAGAACAGAATTTGGTCCTTAAACCTACAGCTTTAATGACAATCTCAAGCTTTTGGTAATCCATAATGGGGATTATTGGCAATGGACAGAGATGTATTTTGTTTAAACTTAGAGGAAATAAAAATGTGTGCCTGAAATCACTTTGGTCAGTAGTTTGAGGGGCTAGATCCGTGGGACTTGTGTGGTGTGAAATGCAGGTGTTTTGGTTGCTAATGATTGCCCCAGTTACTCTACTTAGGGTCCCGAGGGCACTGCTCAGCCTCACTGTCCCTGATGGCCCTCCCTTGGGACCTCTGCAGAGCCCAGGGACCTACTTTGGCTCAGCCAGGCCCCAGGGTGCCTGTGCCCAGCCCTGTCTCTGGCCCTGCCTCAGCGGAGAGATGGTCTGCTGGACAGTGGGTGGTGTTGCTGGCTGCCAGCTCTGCCCGCTGCACTCAGGCCCTGAGAGATGCCACCCACTGGGAAGGCAGAGCCAGCCTTGGGTCCCCCACATGGTGCCCTGGCAGTTCCCCTCTTCTCTCGCACACACAACACGCATGTGCACACACATAGAGATACACACAGAGTCATGACTTACTGTGATGCTCTGCAGGGCTACCTCCACCCCTAGACTGACATCATCTTGGTAGGAGTATTTCACTAAAATTTTTTTTAACAATCCTTTTAATCAGATGGATACCTGAACTTGAAAAGCCTCATATTAATTTTTGTCATATTTTGCTGCTTGACTGTCCTCAAAGTGGAAAGATTTCACCTTATACACAGTCTGAGCCTCTCTTATTTAAATTTATGCCCACCATCTCTCATCCTCCCAACACATATCTCTGCGAAGAGGCTGGCTCTATCCCCTTGCTGACCATCCAGTAGGCACTGGGCAGCTGCTGTCAGGTCCTCCACAGCCATCTCTTCTCCAAGCTGAACAGACTCAGTCCCTCAGCCTCCCCACACAGGGCAAGTGCTCCAGCACCAGCCATACTAGTGGCCCTCCCTGTTCAAACTGAATACAGCCCTGAGCAACCTAGCCTGACCTCAGAGATGGCCATGCTTTGAGCAGGACCTTAGACTACAGACGTCCTGAAGTCCTTCCAGTCTGAATTTTTGTAAAATAATAATAATGATAATAATAAAAACAACAATAACAACAATGGATCATGGGTATAACATCATAATAATATTACTATTTTTCATTGTTACTGTTATTGTTGTTATGTTACACACATGATCCTTTATTTAAAGTTTGAGATTTAACTTATAATTCATATTGTATGGAACAGAATCTTCCATCATGATGATGGCTATGTCATTACAATAGGTATTTTGATACACCCTCATATCACAGAATCACAGAATGGTAGGGGTTGGAAGGGACCTCTGAAGATCACCTGGTCCAACCCCTTGCCAAGGCAGGATCACCTAGGGCAGGTTGCACAAGAATGCGTCCAGTCAGGTTTCCAGAGAGGGAGACTCCACAACCTCTCTGGGCAGCCTGTTCTGTGAATATTCAACTCTGAAGTACTGTAAGAGAAGTAAATATAATACTGAAATGTCCTCTTCTGCAATGATCCATTTTAGCTCCAGAAGATGAGCTGTTCTCCTGTAAAAGAGAAAAAGAAAAAAAGAAGATTGAAACACCAAATGAGTGTCAAAGGAAGAAGTGATAAATACAAAGACCTAAAAAAAACCCTTATCCGATTCTGTTCACAGTAATTTTAAAGAATTAATATGGAAAATGAAAAAAAATCAAACTAATCTAAAAAAGCCCCAGCAAGATTATATATGCCTTTCCTTACTCCCTGCTGATCTTCCTTTACTGCATCCTAAAAAAATTGAGTAGTGGGAAACTGATGAAACATTTAATGGTATTTCAAAATGGTCTGAAAAGTATTAAAGATCACATTATATATTTTTCTTATTTCGTTGAATGTTTTAAGATGTTTCCACTTGTTCTTGTAACAGGTTTTATTTATATTCTTCTGGGCTTGCAAGGTCTCAAGACTGAGGTTTGTGAGGCTTGAGGTTTGTCTGAGCTTATTTTGACTTGCTTGTAACTTTGTTTTACTGGCTTAGTTTTGACAGCAATTTTCCTAATTGATCAGGTGTCTGTATCTTTTTTTTTTTTTACTTTTGTTGATATTTGTATGGTACAACTACAGTTTCATGTAGATATCATCAATAAGTAGTCGGTCAAGGCAGAATAAGATATTTACAACTCTAACACAATGACACAGGGTAGAGAAGCACAGGGTAATATGGTAGCAGAGGCCTTGAGAAGTGGAGACAGAATGTAGTGTAGAAGAGCACAGGCATGGCCTGGTAAGAGACAGGGCACAGGCTTGTCACTGGGCACCTTACACTATAAACAACTCAGGAATGGTCAGTTTAAAAAACCCTATAGATGTGGAGCTGGACAAAACTGACTTTAGGGGTTACAAGGAGAACAAAGAATATGTAATATACATGAAAGGCACCATTAATAGTAAATTTGGGTGTAATCTGGAGCTGTAGACCAATGAAGAAAGAGAAGGGTGTAAATGCATGTTAGTGGGTATATCTAAATGATCCTAAGTGAGAAAAAAGAAGGGAAGGGAAGGGAAGGGAAGGGAAGGGAAGGGAAGGGAAGGGAAGGGAAGGGAAGGGAAGGGAAGGGAAGGGAATCACTGATCTTAGTGTCTGCAGAGTTGTTTCTCTCACATATTCTCACTCCTCGCTCTGACTGCAAGTGCTGTGTATCTGTTTTTTTTTTCCCCTTCTTAAATATGTTTTCTCAGAAGCGCTACCACCCTCACTGACTGGTTCAGCTTTGGCCAGCGGTGGGTCAGTCTTGAAGCCAGCTGGCATTGGCTCTATCAGACATAGGGACAGCTTCTAGCAGCTTCTCACAGAAGCCACCCCTGCAGCCCTCCCGCTACCAAAACCTTGCCACACAAACCCCATACAACATATTAATTTAAAACTTCTATCCTTTGCACTGTGTTAGGTGCTGGGAGCTTCCATCTGTGATTGAAACCTTATTGTTATTACTACATTAAAAACTGAACAGTGAGAGGCACTGGAACTTACTTGCTTATACCGTTAAAATATTAGAACAATTCCCAACATTTTTTAAGCCTGGGCCACCCATCATTTCTCCAAACACTTCCCATTAATAGTTCAGGAGTTTAATAGAAAAGAGACCTTATCCACTGAGCATTTTGTAAGCAGCTATACAATTTGGACAGTAGAAGAGTGTGATAGAGTGAACAAGGTATAATCCTGAGACCAGAGATTCATCTGTCTGTGATCTGAAGCCTACTTTGGTGCAGCCCAGCTGTGTAACCTCAATTTTGCTCAGAAAGCTGTTGAGGTGTAAGGCAGTACATCAACTATTTCCATGTCAGGTAAGGACAATAAAAACACTGTCAGAAGTTTTATTAAGAAGATAATAAAAAATAGCTCAAAGCTTTAAGAGGAAAGATGCCAGCATGAAAAGGTATACAACCTAAGGAAAAAAAAAAAAAAGTAACAACACAGCAACATCAAGGATCAGCCTGTTCCAAGGAAACAACTATACCTCACCTAACTGCCACATGCCTGGCCAGCAGAGACTGACTGGATGTCTCATCGAGAGTGCTGAGCATATTAATATAATGTTTAGCTCTAGTTCTATTCCTAACTATTAGTTCTTAGTTCTATTCCACACTATTCCTAGCTATCTATTGTATGTATTTGATAATAAACACTTGCTGTGTTAATAAATAATTCTTCAGTTGTCTGTTTGAAAAGTCTTTTTGTGTATGTTAAGGGTACCTAAACAAAAAAGACCCAATGAGGTAGAATTGCAGGTTGTGTAGGGGCTCAACAACTTTCCTGTCTTCAGTGCTGGGACTGTTCTTAGAAATGCTGAATTTTAAGTGATAGACTATTTTTCTCAGTATGCTTAGGAAAACATGGCTCCTCAGTTAAGTTACTTAAAACTTATCTATTACATTAATTTCAAAGGTAGTGAGGTTGAAAAGTTCCACCCTGACAGCCTCAGAAAATTCATTTATTTGTGTGCTTACAGGTCTATAGCAAAGATTGCACCCCACATGTGCTTTCTTAGTCAGACTTTACCCTTATAAAGGAGGTACATTATACAGACTTCAGTTGAAGTGAGTTTTTAAAGCTTTTGCTGTCTGATGAGTCTAGCAATTAGTGAAAGTATGGTGGTAACTTTGTGACACTGGAGCTTGAACTGAAAATCTTTCATGTATGAACCACTGAAATTAATTAGATAGGAACAGTTTTTAATTCCTG
>NW_010526751.1:14678-23022 GCF_000687285.1 Phaethon lepturus
ACCCTACAGGTGAAAGATTATCTTCTTTATTATTAATAAACTCCCAGTAAGTCATAATTTAATAATCATTGGTTAAAAAAAAAACACAACAGAATTAAAAAATTAAGTTACTGCAGGGTAAATTCATCAAATCAAACTTGCTGCATTTTGGAGATTAAATAGACAAGCTTGTTAATTATCTGGGCACAAAGACAAAATCTCCCACACATCTCCTGTAAACATACTTAGTTATCCAACTTCCTGCTATAATTTTCTAATTATAGAAATGGGTTTTGGTTCTCCCTTAACCAAATAGGAACATTAAAAATGCAACCAGAAAAATATAAACACAAAAGCCAATCTTCTGGTTTTTATCGTAGAAAACACTGTGGACAATTTCAAGGATTCAGTGATGAACTGATGCTTGGAAAGCATATAAATTAAACATCCTTAAAGAAGTTTTTTTGAAAAAGCGATTTATATGCTTTCTTACCATTTCAGGAATTATTAAAGGAAAATTTTCTTAGACATGGCAGTGCAGCACTGGAGAGTAATTTTTTTATGCAGACAATCTATTATGTTGAATGTACATAGTACATAATTGAGACATCGCATTTATGATCTATGTATGCCTTGCAGAGATTCTTTTCATGTATAGAAGTGTGCAATGAATGTGATTATTTTCTTCTGCAAAAGTGAAATACAGTGGAACTAATGAAGCAATATATTCTATTAATGAATTTAGAACATGCACTCCAGCTGCCATTTTAACAACTGGGGAGGCCTCTGTTATATTTTCAAAATGCAATATAACAAGTTTTCAGGTTAGTTAACTGGTCTGAATGAAGTATCATGACAAAAGTGTTATCTTGAACATGGTAACTGGTCACTGAAATAAACCCTCTTTACTACTGGAATCTATGAGAGTAGCTCTACTTCCTTTGAAGCATAAAACATCTTTTGATAATATTCTGTTAGGCTTAATGTTTCCCTATCAGGAGAGGTAGGGTCCTTCATGCTGACAGTATGTATTAGCTGACAGCCTAACTTCAACATTATACAACATGTGTCTCTAAAGCAGATGCATGCCCCATCTGTTGATCCCTGTTTCCACTCCCAGCAACATGAGTACCACATCAAGGCATGCAGAAAACTTATTTCCTTACAGCCTATGGACCCCAGTGTTTTGCTATGGCTCTGGATTATGGGTATGGGGAGCTGATATCAATCCCTGAGACTGGAAAGTATCACATTGAATTTTTTGTACTAGAGTCATCTGTAAAAATCTGCTCCCAAAGTCTGTTTCTGGATCCATGTGTAAGCAAGCCATTGTCTTGTTGTTGTTGTCATTGAGCTAAGACTATTCCCTATGAAAAAGTAAACATTTTTCCTTTTTCAGCATAAGGAGCCACGATATCTCTTAGAGATGTTCTGAAGAAACCAGGTGTCTTCAGTGCTTCATGTCTTTCCACCCTAAAAATCCATTACAGTGACAGAGAAAATAGTGGAAAAGAAAGGACTATTTTACAGTCCAGCAAAACTTAAGTTTTTATAGCAGGTAACCAAAGTGGAGGATCTCTGTGTTAGGATACAGCATAAAGTTATAATAAATAAACCAGGCATACTCAGATTTGGCATACTGTCTCAAGTTTAGGGTACTCTTAGATACGTTTGAATACCATTTCTGTTATTCTTAAAGGAGAAGAAGTAGAACCTGAGACACCATCAACTTGTAGGGAGAGTGGATGATAAGACACTTAAACCTGAGTTTAAAGATAGGAGTAAAGTTGCATGGTAGTATGGAAATAAATTGTGCAGAGAAGTCTGTGTACTGTGAAAGAGTAAAAAAAGGCAGAAAGAGAAAAGTGCAAAATTTTGTAGAAAAGAATCACAGAATCACAGAATCATTAAGGTTGGAAAAGGCCTTTAAAATCATCAAGTCCAACCATCAACCCAGCACGACCACGCCCCCTAAACCTTGTCCCAAAGTGCCACGTCTACATGTTTTTTGAACACTTCCAGAGATGGTGACTCCACCACAGCCCTGGGAAGCCTTTCCCAATGTTGGACCACTCTCTCAGTAAACAAAGTTTTCCTAATATCCCATCTAAACCTCCCCTGGTGCAACTTTAGCCATTTCCTCTTGTCTTAATGCTAGTCACTTGGGAGAAGAGGACAACACCCACATCGCCACAACCCCCTTTCAGGTAGTTGTAGAAAGTGATAAGGTCTCCCCTCAGCTTCCTTTTCTCCAGACTAAACAACCCCAGTTCCCTCAGCCGCTCCTCATAAGACTTGTGCTCCAGACCCCTCACCAGCTTCGTTGTCCTTCTCTGGACACGCTCCAGCACCTCAGCATCCTTCTTGTAGTGAGGGGCCCAAAACTGAACACAGGATTCAAGGTGCGGCCTCACCAGGGCCGAGTACAGGGGCACGATCACTTCCCTACTCCTGCTGGCCACACTATTTCTGGTACACACCAGGACGCTGTTGACCTTCTTGGACACCTGGGCACACTGCTAGCTTATGTTGAGTTGGTTGTCAACCAGCACCCCCAGGTCCTTTCCCTTTGGGCAGCTCTCCAGCCACTCCTCCCCAAGCCTGTAGCGTTGCATGGGGTTGTTGTGACCAAAGTGCAGGTCTCAGGACTTGGCCTTATTAAACCTCATATAGTTGATCTCTGCCCATCGATCCAGCCTGTCCAGATCCCTCTGCAAGAAGTTTCCTTAAAAGTGTTGAATTGTGGGTTATAGTTCCTGCTTAGGGACTGGATATTCCTTTTCTTTCCTTATTCTCTCCATCTTCAGATGTTCAGTATTTGACAGGATTTTAAATTAGAGACAGAGACTAGTATTACAGGCATTTTTCTAAAGAACAAGGTCGGCAGCTTGACATTCCTCTAACTGGGGAAAACTTTTCTGGGCTTATCAGACATCCATATCAACTTGCATGCAAAACATTGATTAGAACTGCTTCTGTGATTTCATGTAAAAGTGGCAGTTAGCATAGTCTATGATTATATGGTAGGCACTCTCAGGATATCTGTTGTTTGTTTTTTCTTTAATTTAGTTCTAAGACACTTTGTTCAAGATCCCCTAAGAAAGGAAGAGGTATAGGTATTTTGACAGGTAATGGTCTTTTATATGAAACAACAATACAAGGAAACATTTATTATTCTTTCTAAACTAATTAATTCGTTATTAAATTCTAGACATTTCATTGCAAATGCCACTTAATATCCTAAATGCTGAATCTCAGGTTGTGGCCTGTTTGCTGTTGAAACATGACAACTAAGTCCAGAAATCTTTACAGCAGTATCTATTTATATTCACAATGAAACACAGTTCATGTAAAATACTTATTCATTATCTAAAGGACAGGACACAGTTTCACAACATTCTGCTAGCAGAAGCACCACTTAAGAAAACTAAAATTACATTACCCACTACTGAGCATAGGGACAATGAACAGGTTTTGGTTGCTTCTGAGTGTCTTTCCCCCTGAAGTGCTGCACTGCTAATTTCAAATAGACTACAAAAATCTTCAAGCCGCTGTCTTGTACTGTTGAATAAGCTTACAAATTAATTTTTTTCCACATTGTGCACTTGAATCAATGTTACCTCTAGCTCCTCAATATTGTCTGTACTACAGAGACATCTAAAAACCAGATTTTTAATATCAAGATCCTCTAAAGTGAGAAAAAATGTATTTATTTTTTCTGGTGTCCTGAAAGGGTCTATCTTCATTTATTGGCAGAGCACCCTATTTCTTTTTTCAAATGTAAATCAACAGGAAATGAAAATATCCAGGCCTCGGTTTTGCTGTTAGAGTTTAATTCACAAACTTCATGATTTCAGAATGATTAACAACTACTCCAAGAAATTGTTCTGTCAATGAACAGCATCATAAGGACTAAGAAATTAGTAATATGGTTCTGCAAATTTGACATGGTCCAAGAAGATCGCAAAGGAATACTAACGTTCTTCATTGTCTCATGGAGAATTTAGATATCTTTAAGAAAGTAGGATTAAATGATTGAAGAATGATTGAAGTATCACTTAATTCTGGAAAGACACTTGTGTGACTTTTACATAATGAGCATTTTTTTTTTTTTACTTTAGACTTTCGACTTTCAGGTGCTAAAATAAATAATGTAAGTGTTGTCCTCTTCAGTCTCAAGTCCCAAGTGTGAGAAAAACAAAGAAAAAAAAAAAAGTTGTTTGTGTTTTTTTTAAATTGCAACATTAATATGCTAGTACATATGCAGAACCATACCAGAACTGATTTATGTGACATTACGAATATTTCAAACAGATGCCCAGAAGCAATGCCCTTAGGTAGACACAATACTAGCCTGCTGCCATGGTAAGAGTAATACAATTCCCACAAGTACTACTTTCCCGAAATATGACTTTTTTAACATGACAGCAAATACATTGTGACAGATGTGTTTGATGAAAATAGAAGAAAAATGTCTCTTTTATATGAAGTCCTTGTAGTAATGATTTTTTAATGAATTGTGAAGTAGCACAGATATTAACAGTTATTTTAATTTTTCTGAGTCAATCTAGTCACATCTTCAAAGATGACCAGAATAAGAGTGTGTCATCTTTACATCTGCCATTTCTTTCAATATTATTAAAGCTATTATGTAATTTGTGATTGAGGCAATAAAAATACTTTCTCTTTCTGTCCCATTTCTCCTTTTTTCATTCAGTCTAAACTGATTGATCAGAGCCAGCTTATATCTAATCTAAAATCTATATAAAATGCAGAACAGACTATCAATTTTGGAAGTCAAACATGAGGGTAATATCACAGCACGGTAACAGTATGGCAATTTAGATTTAGGTTCTTGTTGTGGTTTATTGTAGGGTTTTTTGGTTTGGTTTGGTTTGCTTTGGTTTGCTGTCAAGCAAGAAAACTGCAATATTTGAATAAGATAACAATTCGGTTCTGTTCCTAACTTCAAAAAAATCTATCAGATATATATGACTGATGTACAGTAGAGTCAGATTCTGGTATTGGTTTACTCAGATTTATCTCCCATTTGCCTTTGTAATTCACTTCTGATTTACACCAGTATAAATTAAATTAGGCTCTAACCACACGGAGCCCAGGGATCCAATTATAAATAAAACAATTTTTCAGGCAGTGAGCATGGGTAAGACATACTTTTTATACCTGCTGGTCATTAAAAGCTCATAAAAATGAGCTCAGAGAAATCATGATGTCGAAAGAAGCTCTAAGTGAAATCATGTGGGATTTCAAGGAATGAATAAAGGATGTTGAGAAAACAGAAGAAAAAGAATGAATTGACATAGTGTCATTGTAACAATCTACTCAGCACATATAGCAAAGAGTCCCCCAGAATATGACTTTCATTTCAACAGTTTTGTGGGGTTAGATCTTCTGGAAACAATACTATAATTTAAAATATATCGTTGTACTGCAAGTATGGCATAAGGAAGCAAAATAACACCAAAACACACTGGAGTACATTTTGCTTCTCCATAATAGTGCATACATATATAAGAAGAATGGCAAGGTAATTCAGTTCATCTTTGGATTTATTTTCTTGCTCTAGAATATGTTTTGTTTGTCTGCTTGTTTGTTTGTTTTTAATTTCAGCTTGGAATCTTAGCAGAAATCAATTTTTTTTTTTCCTTGCTGGCATCCCCACTTTCCTTACTGCAACCTTAATTTGGCATTTTATTTAATGAACAATTAGTTAAAACTGTGTGAAAATTGCATCTTGTCCTTTTACATTCTAGAAGGAGTTTCCATGCTTCACAGTATGCATTGAGCCAGAACTACAAGCCATGTGTATTCAAATGTGTACTGGGAGTGCTCCTTCACGAGGACTGAAATGAGCAATAGATCTATTGCTCCAGTTCTGCTATAGCCTACTTTTTCTTTTCAGTCTCAGGATGTGGAATTTACAAGTTGCACATGGAAGCAACAGGAGTTTTCCCTTCTCCCAGAATCTCATTGCTGTGCCTTGCTTGGTGCACAGCTTCAGGGGCATTCTAAAAATTAATAAATCAGTTCAGGTGATGCTACATATCATTTCTAGTCAAAACAGTTTTCATAGACAATTTTCAAGTGAAGCAGTACAAAAACATCTAATACTTGTTTTGTTACAAACACTTTTAAATTTTAGTCATAATTTATTAATTCTACTTAATTTTGCAATTTTTCTTCCTCCCGGGTAGGCTTTCAAGGTGCTCAGCAGGATTTTTCTATGTTTTAGCTTCCTTTCCCAGCTAACGAAAATGAGACCAAAAGAAACATGTCATTCATTACCAGTCTTAGGGTGAGACTAGGAAAGAGAGACTCCAGGGTTTAGCTGCTAGTGGAAAAAGTTTATGTAAATCAGTGATGCAACTCAGTCTTGGAGACTCAGAAGGCGATGTAAAGAGATGAAAAGGAGCAGTGTGAATTACTGCTCATTCAGAAGGGGTCTACAGTTTCTGAAATACAAATGGGAGAACAAAGGAAAATACTTTAGAGTGATCTTTCAGCAAAATTGTGGGTAGCAGCTATATTTCCTGAGAGGCATTATTCTGGGTTGCATTCCAGGAAGGAGTACAGATGCAGGATAATGCAGGAAGGATGAAAGGATTGATTAGGCCCAGTAAAAGTGGAAAACTGAAGATGTTGTTTAAGATCAGAATAATCTTTTTTAGAAACACTTGCACTCAGTAAAATTTTGGTGCATTGGTTAGAGGTGAAATTTTGATTCATCTATTTTCTAAGTGGCAATAGCCTTCTCTTCCAGACATTGAAACTACTTACTTGTTTCTGTATGACACTAAAGGTACTTTCCTGTAACATTCACTATGGTCACATTCCTTATCTCATAATGATTTTTAATGTCACCTTAAAAAGTCTTTTTTTACTATGAATTTTACTGACTTGGGGAAAATAATTTTAAATTTAGCAGACTACTTCAAGTGCACCAAGCTCCCCTTTCACTCCTACCAACCATATAAATATGGGTCATTCTCTTTCAACAAATCCTGCATAGTCTGTGTTGATTGTTGTGCTAATATGCGTTGTTTGTGTTTTTATGATTTGGCATATTTAGAACCAATTTCCCCTATCTGCAAAAACTGAAAAGAAATTTTTGCATAAATGAGATGAATAAGCTTAAGAAAAATGTTTTTATTTTTTTGTATATTCATGTGCAATGGTACAACTATGAAAAATTAAGAACAACTTCCTGATAACTCACAAAAGTATAAGATTCACCTGACAAGATATTCTAGATGTATATTTCTATGCATTCAAACACCATCAGACACTAGATAATTAAACAGTTTTAGAAATTACCAGAATTGAACCGATTCATGTTGACAAATTTGTATGATACTTAACAAAGGAATATTAGTGTGTGTCTTTCAATAATGTCCACTCTCTTAGTGCATTCTTTTAGCCTTTGTTGTAGACTGTGTGTGTTAATTGCTTCTTAATTATGTGTAATTCCTCTGGGAAATCTATTTACTGACTACTCACCAGCAGCAAATGATTCATTCCTTTCCTATAGAGAAAAAAAATTCTCAAGACCTTTATTTTCTGCTACAATGTCATTATAGTCCAATGACAAATAATTTATTATATTGAAAAGCCAGTGCAAGGAAGTGATACATACAGGAAAGAGTTATCCTAACAGAATGGCAAAGGCACATTTGTCCACAGCTGAAGAAGTGGTTGGTGCTGGTATGGGAAAACTGGAAAACTGGGTAAGTTGCTCTAATAAATAACCAGCCATTTATTAGAGCATGGTTCTCTCTCCTGATAGGAAAACTATATGTAAACTGCTGTTCAATGACTTAATAGGCTGAAATAAAAGCTTTACAGATTACTGAAAGACTGTGTTTTCTCAATACAATCAACGTAATTGCACACTCACTATAATCCAGAATCGCCTAACCAACCAAGCCTAATTACCCAGCTGCCCTGTTAACCTTACAGAAAACCTCATGACTTTTTATTGTCTAGAGTTAAGTAACATAAATCTTCTTCCTAGTACAGAAAACTTTCTATTTAGAGAAAATATTAACAGACTAGACAAATTAAGATTTTATGACTGATGATAGTCAAATAACTTCCTTATGATTTTTTTTTCCTAATGGGATCCCTGATGTGCCACTTTGTGACTGATCAATAAACTCCTGCAATAGAAGAAGGCTCAGTGGAGATGGGCCAAGGTAATGTGCTCAAAAAGCTCTGAGAATAATGCAAAGAAACTAACTTAATCTCAAAACAAATGGGACCAGAGGTTGGAACTTTTTTTTGGATAAACAACTATCAGCAGCTGATAGAGAGCAAAGGGCTTGAGCTAGTTGCAACCCATGTATTC
>NW_010526751.1:23039-40928 GCF_000687285.1 Phaethon lepturus
GCTGACTGAGGACACCCAGCATTATGACAGTGAGGATATTATAGAGGATTGAACTGTGTATTGTACTTGCTGTATTTTGCTAATTATAACTTATATTTGATTGTGTTATACAGTATATTTTGAATCACTCTGTTAAATCAGAAATCCCATGTAACATCAACTCTCTTTAAAATAAGTAAAACTGATATTAAACACTATAACCTCCATGTGTGGAATGTCTCAGAGAACCTTGTCAGAGTGTACTGGACTTGACACATTTAAAATCAGTAAATCTGTCGAGTAGCTTATGTCACCATTTTTCACAATCTAAAAGATTACCTGGCTATGGGTGTATAGAAATCACAACTGTGGGATTCATAGGATTCCATAATACACAAGGACACAGAGGCTTTTATCCTTTAAATTTCTCTACTTTATTACAGATTACCACAAATATCATCTAAATCACCACTAGCAGGTATACTACCACAAAATCACCACTAGCAAGTAAATCTATGATTGATAAATTGTATGTTTATATGTATATATCAAGCTATTATAAATTACTGTCAGATATAATAGATTACTTATACGGCTATGTAATAACAATATCAAGTGAATTAAACACATTTCAGAAGGGATCAAACAATCTCAAAGCAGGGGACAAATCGATCCCAGAAGGGGACCCAACCATCCCAGAGGTAGAGGACAAACCAAACTGACCACAGAAGTGGGATCAAAGGGAGACCAATAAAGTAACAGAGCCTCACTTTAAACATGATCCACATCACAGAGTCTGGAGTCAGCCAGACATCCCCAATGAGGGTCCAAGATCTCATAGAAAGTTCATCTGGAGAATTCAACCTGTTTAGGAAAGGCTGCTACATGCAGCATGGGAAGTTCTCAGAGAGAGAGGCTATATTTGGGATAAAAATTAAGTCATTTTTACATCATAAAGACATGAGGACATAAGACATCAGAATTTTGAACAGCCAATAGATGCTGCTAATCTCTATTTTTCACCTGTAACAGTCAATAGATGATGATGTTTTATATTCTTTCAGACTAGCATTTTTTCCCAGACTGTTTCCACTTTTTCAGATGATAAATTGCCATTACAGTTTCTTGGGGTTTGTGCTTATTGATCCCAGGTTGCTTCTGGGTTCTAGGTACCCAGCTGTACTTCAAAGATGCCAGCTGCAATTTTCAAGGATGTTTCTTCTTCCAAGGCCTACTTCCCAGGCTCACAGCTCCCAGGCTGGCAGGCAATTTTTCTGTCAGTATTTTTCAGTAGACATTTTCTTCTGTTCAATAACTTTCCCCTTCTAAACAGACCACTCTTATAGCTGCTCACATCACCATTTCATTTGTCTCTACACATCTACACTGTGTAAATATTATTTTTTTCCCCTGGTTCTTTGTCAAATTGAGTCAACATATTCCCCCAAAAACAAATCCTTGCATGGTTTTAGAAGTTAATTCCAGTGCCTCTCTCCAAATCCAGCATAGGTGAAACGGTACCACATGGGGTTCTTTTTACTTTCATAAATACACTCAAACCTTAGCAGACCCTAAGTCATGTTCATATTACCTAATACCACATCCTAAATCAAGAAAAATATAAAAATAATTTTCCTGTAACAATCTGCACAGTATGTCAGACACTTTGAACAGGAAAAGAAAAAGATTTTTATTTTCAGGAGCTACATGGGCCCCCAGTTACTCAGGGTTCCATGACCTGTGGTGAAGATGCCACCAATCTGTTCTGGAAGTAGCTAGTCCTGAGCCAAATAGATATGAATCACTCTGTACCACATAGTAGGGTGACACCTCTCCTAAGATGGATGCAGTTACCAGTGTAGATAGAGACTATGAGTAATGACTTATTTTAAAAATAGTTCCAGTGAAGTCTAAAGCAGGGCAATGGATCTGCTTGGGTAATAAAGGCCAGATCCCAGAAAGCAGCTGAATGCTTTATGTAGAAGATTGGTGGAACTTAGATGTACGATTTAAAGCTCAGCTGTTATCTGAACCCAGAAAGTGCCTAGATTCCATAAGCATATCACCTTTCTTTTGATAGTTATACTTCTGCAGGCATCTAAAATTATGTTGTCTTTCCTTGATGTGAAGGACTGAGTTGTGACAGGACTGGAACGTTTTCTTTGCACTTTTTTTCATATCTAATCTTGATTAGGGTGCAGGAATGGTGTGTTTCCCAACTATGATCTTTGGAGACTTAGAGCAAAAAGGGATTCTTTGAGAGCGCTGCACACTCATCTGTAAGGTGGTGCTCCACAGAGAAGTTATAGAAGCCAGGATCTTGAGAGTCATGGTAGTTTTGATCCAAATCCTAATTTAAAGGCCAGGACACGGTGGGACAGTATACCCAGGTTCAATTCCTACATTATAAACTTTAACATTTATGGTTCTAGAGAGTGATTTAACCACAAAATAGAAAATTAGCCCTTAGTTCCTTATTTTCCCTACTGCTGGAAGTTTTACCACTGTCCAGAAGAGAATTCAGGAATTAATATATTAATAAGTTTGGATTTGAATATTTTTTAAATCATCTGGCTTGAAAAATGGGCTCACAGGAACCTTATGAATTTCAACACGGGGAAGTGAACCTGGAGAGGCACTACCCCATGCACTAATATATGCAGGGGGCCACCAGCTGGAAAACAGCTTGACAGAAAGAGACCTAGGGGTCCTGGTGGACACCAGGTTAAACATGAGCCAACAATGTGCCCTTGCAGCAAAGAAAGAAGTCTAATGGCATCCTGGGCTGTATTAACTCGAGTATTGCCAGCAGATAAAAGGAGGTGAACCTTCCCCTCTACTCAGCACTGGTGAAGCTGTACCTAAAATTTTTTGTCCAGTTCTGGGCTCCTCTATGGAGAAAGTCCAGCCAAGAGTCACTAAAATGATGAACACACTGGAGCATCTCTCTTTTAAGGAAAGGCTGAGAGAGCTGGGACTTTTCAGCCTAGAAAAGAGATGGCTCAGGGTGATCTTATCAATGTGTATAAATACCTGAAGGGAGGGCGCAAAAAGGACAGAGCCAGATTCTTTACAGTGGTGCCTAGTGACAGGACCAGAGGCAATGGGCACAAACTGAAACACAGGAGGTTCCCTCTGAACATCAGGAAACACTTTTTTTTTTTATGGCCAAGGTGGCCAAGTGCTGGCACAGGTTGCCCAGGGAGGTTGTGGAGTCTCCCTCCTTGTAGATACTAAAAAACGGTCTGGACATGATCCTGGACAACTGGCTCTAGGTGACCCTTCTTGAGCAGGGGGTATTGGACCAGGTGACTTCCAGACATCCCTTCCAACTTCAAACAAGCTGTGATTCTGTGAACCACTGCAAACTAATATTTGTTTCAGAATCTGGCTGCGACAGATCAACCAACATCTTTTCATAAGTTAGGAAATCACACAGCCATATTTTTCATGACCTCATCTTTTTCATCATCAAAAGTTTTGTTCAGTGATTTTTGTGAAGTATAACAATGATCTATTTTTATTTTGTGTTTTCTTCTCATCATTTATCATTTAATATTGAATATTCAACATTTAATGTAAGAATAAGAAATTTTGAGTACCAAAGCAGAAGCTGAAATGAACCTGATGAACATGGTTTCCTCAGACGTGAAATGTGCATGCAGGTGTCACATGAGGTCATGCTATATAAGAGAATTCCTGTGAACCATTATTGGACAACTCATGTACAGTACAGACTGATGATATGACTTCTGAATGCATCTAGGGAAAAAAAAATAGATCTGTAGTAACTGTAGAATTCAGTACTTATATGCTGCAGATATGGATATATTTGTGGACACATTAAGCTAAGAAGAAAAAATGGTGAGGAAAGTTTTATAGAAAGATAGTAACGAGAACAGATGTCCTGTTTTTCCTCTTAGCACACTGTGTTAAAATTGTTCTGTTTATCATATCCTTATACCAAAATTCTTTATTTTTAGTTTCATAATGAACTGCTGCTTAGTCTGATAAGCATTTGAAAGCTACAGTTGGGTTAAGAAGAATGAGCATCCTCCTCCTTCTCCTAACAGACATACTAAGCTTCACTGCAAAAAGAGATTCATGGCTCCAAGCAGTGTCTGAAGTTAAAAATTCTCTTGCAGCTCTCGGTACATCTTCACTATACTGAAAGAGAACTCATCAAAATTGAAGGAAGTTGCATGGCTATGCAGCAGGCACAGGAAAATGAAAAATCAGCTCGGTTCTTTCTTTCTAAATCTGTTTACTTCCTGTTACACAAAACTTCATCTTTTTCAGCTGGAAAGCTCTTTTACTAGAATCGGGCAAAGGCAAATGTCTAGGCATGTACACGTACCAATAGTTATTACAACATTATTCAGTACTCAGTACTATTTTCATCAGTAGTATTTTAGACCACATAAGGGTCTGACACTAGACAGTACGGTGACCAAAATTTCTGCAGTCAGACCCTTTCAGCATAGTTGTACCCTGCAGAGTTTCATTTTTTGCTTTTCTTTTTTATTTCTCCTGGTTGGAAATGTGTTTTTTCAACCATACTGAAAATATAAAACAAACCGAAAATGCTACCAAGTTCCAAAACCTCATATTTTTTAATTGTTCATTTTCTGGAAAAATTGTGTAATGGATTTATGTAGTAAGGTTTTGGTAGAGATGTGGTCTAGTGTCTGTGAGAAGACACCAGAAGCTGCTCTCAAGTTGGACAGAGCCCAAAGCTGAGCCAATCAGCAACACTGGTAGTGCCTCTGTGATAACATATTTAAGGAAGGGAAAAAAACACTGCAGCTGTGGGAAAGAAGAGTAATAAAATGTGAGAGGAACAAATGGTGCAGACACCAAGGTCAGTGAAGAAGGAGGATGAGGAGGTGCTCCAGGTTCTGGAGCAGAGATTCCACTGCAGCCCATGGTGAAGACCATGGTGACACAAGCTGTTCCCCTGCAGCCCATGGAGGACCATATTGGAGCAGATCTCCACCTGCGGACAATAGAGGACCCCATGCTGGAGCAGGTGGATGTACTCTGAAAGCAGTACAACAGCTCACAGAGAGCCCACAGAGGAGCAGGTTTTCTGGCAGGAACTGTGGCCCATAGGGGACCAACTGTGGAACAGTCTGCTCCCGAAGG
This sequence comes from Phaethon lepturus, assembly GCF_000687285.1. Taxonomy (NCBI): domain Eukaryota; kingdom Metazoa; phylum Chordata; class Aves; order Phaethontiformes; family Phaethontidae; genus Phaethon; species Phaethon lepturus. Next base: position 28,164 of record NW_010526751.1, read on the forward strand.
ACTGTGCCCTGTTCAAAGCATCCACGCTGGAGCAGTTCTTGAAGAACTGCAGCTCATGGGAAAGGCTGACACTGGAGTTTATGAAGGACTGTATCTCATGGAAGGGAGTGCACACTGGACCAGTGTTAAGAAATAGTACAAATAAATGGCAAAAGTACATAACAAATTGTCATGGTTTAACCCCAGCCAACAACTAAACAACACACAGGCGCCCACTCACTCCCCCATGGGTGGGACGGGAGAGAGAATCGGAAGGGTAAAAGAGAGAAAACTCATGGTTTGAGATAAAGACAGTTTAATAGGGAAAGCAAAAGCCACGCACACAAGCAAAGCAAAGCAAGGAATCCATTCACCGCTCCCCATGGGCAGGCAGGTGTTCAGCCACCTCCAGGGAAGCAGGGCTCCATCACATGTAATGGTTTCTTGGGAAGACAGACACCATAACACCCGATGTTCCTCCACCCCTTCCTTCTTCTTCGCCCCAGCTTTATATACTGACCATGACATCATTTGTTACGGAATAGCCCTTTGGCCAGCCTGGGTCAGTTGTCCTGGCTGTGTCCCCTCCCAGCTTCCTGTGCACCCCCAGCCTTCTTGCTGGCAGGCCCGCATGAAAAGCCAGACTGTCCTTGACTGCTTAACTACAACTCAAAAATCATCACGTTACCACCATTTTTTCATTCCAAATCTGAAACAGAGCCTCACACTAGCTTCTATGAAGAAAATTAACTCTATCCCAGCTGAAACCAGGACACAAATGTGCAAATAATCAAATTCCATTGGGGAATAATTTTTGTATAGCAGCTGAGAACCCTACTTCCATCAGACTCAGAGAAAATCACAATTCCATCTCCTACCTTTTTTTTGGTGATTTTTTATTTCCTTTTACAATAATTTTCACAAGACTGCCAGACAGTGAGGTGGGTTGAATAATCCCAGTAAGTCTGATCTGGAAGGATTTTGTTATTTCGCCTTTTCACAAGATGTTTCCAGAACTGAGATTTTTGGTGGTATATTTTCATCAAAAACTCTGAAGAGTTGTGTGTTTCCTTGAGTTGGCTTAATAAAGCTTTATTAAAAGAGAACAAGGTGCCAGGGCTTTATTTAATCAATTTCTGGTTTCACCCACCAAGAGTTCATCCTTCTCAGGAGTAGCTGAATGAACAAAATCTGATTCAGCATTTCTGTGTTGGCTAACTTGTGCAATTAGAGAAAACAGTTCAATAGACTTAATGTTAAAACACTTCCTTTAATTGATTGCTTGCTATCTAGAGAAATTTTATATTTGTAACTCTTTACACTGGAATACCATAGTTATTTTTAATGATTTTGCAAGATTTTAGCTATATTAACAAGTATCTTATCTGAAGGAGAGTTTTCCTGCATTCATTGTTTTGAGTAATGTGATAATGAAGAATATGTCAAAAAATGATTTCATGTCCAGACAGAATTAAAATTAAATATTGTTTCTAGCTGTTCAACTGCAGAAAAAACAGATTATATGAACTATAAAGAGTAATATGAAATAAAACAATTTTTCTAATATATTAATTCTATCTTTTAATCTTTATCCTTTTAATAATAGTTCTAACTTCTTAATTGCTGAAATGCATTTTGAATGAAATTTCAGATGAAATGCAAAAAAAAGTTTATTTTAAGATAATTTGAGTTCAAGTGCTAGCAATGTTTTTAAAATCTTAGTGATTGGGTACTATAATGCTACTGAGGATAAACACATTTAATTGGCTGAATAATGTGATATCTGAGACATTGAGTTTAAGTAAAAAAAGCAAGTTATGAAACCTTGATGTTACTGAACCCAGGTGAAGTTTTGCCATTTATTTCTGAAAGAAAAAGATATCACACAAGATGCCCATCGTGACTGCCTTTCAAAATAAACAGCAGCATATTGACAAAAGATAAAGAATAGTACACAATGAAAGAGTGATGTTTCATATTTGTTAGTAGATAATTATTAGAGCTGTGTTTTGAGGGCAGTGGGAACTTATTTAAAGTAGTAAATTGCCTACAAACCTTATTAGGAGGTTCAAAATCTGGGGGAAAAAAAAAAAAAAAAAAACCAAAACACCAAAATAGTAGCCCAGCAGAGTAAGATAAAAAAAGTACCTTAAGCATGTAAGTTAGCAGTCCTGATGGTGTTCAGTGAAGCTGAAGGACAAAATCTCTTTATGGCTTCAGGCCAATATGTATCCACAGTGATGGTAGGAAGGGGGCAGTGACTTGGTGGTGTCCCTGCTGTATGATTGGGAATGTTAACTATGTGATAGCCTCTGTCCATGGGAAGAGCTGGATCCCTCCTCGTCCCACAAATCATTCCATTTCTGTTTGTATGCGTACCAATGTTTCAGCCAGAAGTGCTGTCCCCTCTCATCTATTGCAAAAGTAGTGTAACCATCCAGCCACAGATAGCAATGAAGGTGAAGGTGGAAGGCAGTTTAACTAGAAAGAGGAACTTAAGTTCTTGTGTTAAAACTGAAACAATGCACAAGGGGAAGAAAAGCCATTGCTATGAATAAATGAAGAAAGCATACAGATGACTATCTAGATCAGCTGTTACTGTACAAATTAAAAACCTGGATTCTAGCCTTGTCTTACAAATTTGCTTATACATTTTATAATAAACAGTTGATAGATAAAATGGTACCCTTGTGGTTTAGTCCCAGACAGCAACTAAGCACCACACAACTGCTCACTCACTTCTCCTCCCCCAGAGTGGAACAGAGGAGAGAATCGGGAAAAACTCGTGGGTTGAGATAAAGACAGTTTAATAGGACAGCAAGAGAGAATGAAACAACAATGATAACAGTAATGATAATAATAATAAGGACAAAGGAATGTACAAGAACAAGTGATGCCCAATACAGCAATTGCTCACCTCCCAGCGATTGATAGCCAGTCCCTGAGCAGTGATTCCCGCCCCCCGGCCAACTCCAGTTTATGTACTGGGCATGACATCGTATGGTAGGGAATATCTCTTTGGCCACTCTGGGTCAGCTGTCCTGGCCATGCCCCTTCCAGCTTCTTGTGCACCTTCTCACTGGCAGAGCATGAGAATCTGAACAGTCCTTGACTGAGCATAGGCACTACAACTACTTACCCACAACTAAAACTTCAGTGTGTTATCAACATTATTCTCATCCCAACTCCAAAGCACAGCACTGTACCAACTATCAGGAAGAAAAAACAGCTCCATTCCAGCTGAAACCAGGATGGGTACTTTTTTGTGGCCTAGTGAATATTACTTACTTTAAATACTACATTTACTGTTGGACTTGAAGAGACTGGCTGGTAGTGCCTGTTTGTCTCTTCCCTGGAAGTAACAAATGGTGGAAGAACCACAAATGGTGGATTATGAATTACATTACAACGGGAGAACTGATGTGTAGGAGGAGATTAGAACACTATAATTCATGTTCACATGCAGAAACACAATAACATTTATTCTGATACTCTGTAAAGTACTACTGCCATTGCTTTTGTAAGAAAGATAAACAGCAAGAAAGAAGTTCAGAACAGCTTTCAGTCATGGTCAAGCTCATTTGTTCCACTTGCCACTGCTACTCCATGGCTTTTACTTAAGTTTAGTCTTTGCTACTTGGGTTATTTACTTTTCTTTCTTTAGGTCTAGAAAGTCACAGGAAATTTCCCTCAAAGCTGATGCCAGCATTGAGGAATCAGCAGCCTGCCATTGGTTTACTGAAAGATCATCACTTTTTCCTAAGAAGTTAGGAACTCTCTGCCAAAAATCACTGGCAGCTAAATGATTGCTAGGCTTATCACAAATTTGGTCAGACTGATACACTCTGCTTTAAAAGCATGGACATCTTAGGTTACACGTTGCCTTCTTTTTTTCCTTTGGAACAGCACATTAAGCAATTCCGTTAAAATACTGTGTCATATTAATTGGTGCAGGAGAGCAATTAACTTTCAATGGTGAAATGTCAAATGCTTCCTTTGCCTCATCAAAGCAAATTTGTCAGGAAATGACTATCGTCTCATAATAAATAACAACCAGTGCAATTAATTTGTATGTTTCAATTAGCCTATGATCTAATTATCCTATGGTCTAAGGATAACAGCTAAAGACTTCAAAGAGAAGTGTTTCTCTTATCTGCATTGGTGTTTTCTATATTGTTGACTCAGATCCATATTCTTGAATAAATTCTTTGTGATACTTTGTTGAACTTTATAGCTTCATTTCACAACAACTTTCAACTCAGTTATACTGTGCACCTTAAACCTCAGTGCTACTAAACTGCCAGAGGAATTAAAGCTAGCTCAAATGACAGAAGACAGACAGATGTTCCATGAAGTGATGTTTATATTTAAATTATAAATGTATTGAGACTAAATCCCAAAGACCTCCTAGCATATTAAAAGCAGTAAATAAAACCTGAAATGAGTCAGAGTGGGATGGAGCCAAGAGAAGACTTACGTGTCTGCAATGTATTTGCTGTTGTTTTGAGATGTGGCAGTCCCACCTTTATATGTAAGCTATATATATCTATAACAGCATACTATTTGGAACACGAAGAGAGTTTCAGATTTTTTTTCAGTTTGATGGAATTCCAGGTTCTGCCTGGAAGAACAGTTTTGGTACTTTACCTATAGAGGGAATACTTTAACTGTTTCTGGGGTGAGAACTAGATCCCTTGCTCCTTTACTTTCAAATAATTGCTATGAAAATCCTACAGAGCTCTACTTTGAACTCTTTTTTGCACAATAGAGCTGAAACATGTTTCTCTTGTTAAGAGCAGCCAATGACTTGATGGTGTTTTCAAACTATGTCTTTTTTTAAACCTTTCACCATTTCTTAAAATAAAATTTCAACAAAAATGAATGACTACATTGCAATGCAGAATATTCTCTATTAATGTTGGTTAGAAAAACAAAATGTGATCCTATAAGCAAAACCACGTTTATTGCTAAAGACAATATTTGACTCATAATGTTAGAAATCTCAATGGAATTAGCATTGTTAATAAAAAAAAATAATTTCATTACAAAATTAAAGTATGTATTCTGCCTCAGAATATCTCATACTTTTTTTTTTCCCCTTCTTTTTTCCCATTTCTTTTTATACTTTAGGAAAAAAGCAAAGGTTTGTGGGACATGAGTAAAGAAAAACTGTCATGATTCTTCCCTGAAGAAGAGTTAATTGGTAAAATGTGAATCTTTCTTCCTCTGTGGTAAATCCCAGCCTTCCTCAAGATGAGGAGTAGAATAAGCCATCCTCGTCAGTATGGTACAGAAGTTTTGCTATTAAACATCTCTCTTGTGAGCTACTGTTGCTGCTGTCTCTCAGAAGTGGGGCAGACTTTTTTATGAGACATGCACAGAGTTTGTAGTTGTCTCCATTTAGCCCTAGATTGACTCTCAGAAAAGGACTGAAAAAAAGAATAGAAGTACTTACATTTCATGCTCATAACATGCTGCCTGTGTCTGTGAAAGTAGTGATGCTCAAATGATCATTTTTGATACTGAAATTGTAGGCAGATCAACACTACTAAAACAAAAAATAGATGTGTTTCATCCAACTGCAGTTGGATGAAATAATCTGATTCTGGTCATGACAGTCATTGGATAAAATATAGAAATTCCACCTGAACACATATCAATCATAGCTCTCTGCTCTCCCAAATTAACACTGTTCTTACTGTGTTAGATTGTTAACAAACCTTCTTGCATGTCCTCTAACATCCAGCTAATTGTTTTTATTCAGTGTAGTTTATTTTGTTAATGTAGACAGCAACAACAGGAAAAGAGATGTTATTTTTCCTTGTAGAACAGCATATAGCTCTTTCCTGAGAGTATAACTTGAACTGTTTTATGAAAACACTGGAACAGAAATCTCTTATACATCACGTAAGTGTGCTATTCGTTAAAGCTTTTTTCCAAAAGAAGACTCTCCATTGTCTTATGAAAGAAACAAGTAAACCTCCTTTGCTGAAGTCCTGCAAACTCCCTAAACAAGGAAAAGCCCGTGGGCTGCAAATTCTGTGCCAAAATAACTTTTCCCTGCACGTCTTTGGGCATCTGTGAAGGGCTGATCTGGAGACACATCTCTCTCTACAAAGCCTCCTACTGGCTGCTTCAGGCAATTGTAGACTGACAGCTATAAATTCTGCCATTGTGAATCATTTAGTTCTTTAGTGCATCAGACTAGGAGCTCAGGCACTTCACACTAGCCAGATTTTGCTTTGGGACTTACACATGTAAAAGTTACATTATGTGATGCTTAGGATCACAATGCCTTAATTGTCTGTGGTATCTAATCCCACGTAATCAGCAGTCTTTGTTATTTTTTCTGATTACATGAATGATTTTGGCACTTCATTTCACACTACTCCAAAATATTCCCCATGTTATGTACAGATTATCCTGTTTCTCAGAGTAGTTATCACTTCTGTGAGGTTTCTGTTTTCTTTCAGGATGATTTAGAGGAAGTATATTTTATGCCTTGCTGATTCTTCTGTTTAAATTATTCCATAGCTTTACTAAGGTTCTCCCTAGACTAATTATTTTGAATCACTTTTTTCTTGAAAGAATTTTCTCCCCAGGTGGTTTTCCTCAAGGTCTTGTTGCCATAGTTATGCAGCATCCATTAGATACAAGTTGAACATTTCAGCTATTTTTAAGAGTTGTATAGTGGAGAATATGCTATAGTCTAAAAAATACTTTCAGTGTTCCACAACATTAAAAAGAAAGCAGCAGAAGTATTTTATTAGCACAGAGATACTCTAACTCCACAAATGAAATTTGTTTGCAACTCGGCTCAGAAGCTTTTAAATACCAGCTGGCAACATTTGTTAAAATCATGACAGATCTTTATAGTCCCTGCCATAAACACCCAACCGTTCTTTAACTTCGCTCTGGCATTCTAGACTTTCAAATTCATTCTGAAATTATTAATTCATAGATGTTACAGTAAAATTTTATATTTTTCCTTGTCATTTTCATGTTTTCAGGAAATCGAATGGTTGGATTTTAGGTCATTATTGCCTTATTAAGAGAGGAATAATTAGATAAAAAAGCCCTATAAGTCATCTGTATTTGTACCATATTTTTATTTCCAGCATGCCAGCATCAAAGTTTCTAAAAAGTGAGCAGGTCTTGCAGTTTTCTAGCTTTTATCCTGATATTTAATTAAAATTGGAACTCTGTAGGAAAATCTGGCTCTGATTGAAGGTATAGAGCAACTGAAAATCTGGTCCATATTACCATTAAATTACCATTTCAACAAAGGAGGACAAAGAATGCAATCAATTTTATTATGTTATTATTACTGTTATTTTAAAAATCCCAGGAAAAACATCTATTTTTGTGTTCAGCAGTTCTAAGCGAACATTTTTCATCTCTGTCTTAAACCTCTGCTACCCCTTTGCACATACACAGAACCACACAAACTGCCTCTTCTTTAATTCTTCACTAAATGTAAAAAGAATACATCTATCTCATAAAAACTCAGAGCACTTTACAAGTTGTACTATATGTTCTGGCTGTGTCCTGAATTCATGTACTTTCCCTTTCCCTCCACCTGCTTTCTCTGGTCACTGAGTGAAATGAAGAATCACTGCTCATCAGATCCTGGGTCCAAACTTCTGAGGGATCAGAAGCTCAAGGAACACCACAGAATTGATCTCCCCTATCACTGAGACACAGCTTAAAATATCTTTGAAGAAGTAGGTGTTTATCCAAAGGTCACTCCCTCCTCTCCCACTAACCTGTCTTAGAAAAATGTAATGACAGGTTCCAAGACCTTGATCATTGTCTACAGTCATTCTGTAACAAGAAAAACATAGGATTAAAAAGTGTATCTTCTGTTGTAGAATCCAGTGCTGTCTAATATCATACAGACTTCTAAAAATTATTTAGATTTTTGTTCCCTCTATTATGATGTGGAAGCAACGTTCTAAAATATCAGCTTTCCAAGGGTTAAAGACTAGACTTATTAATATCCAGTTTCTGTCCATTTACTTTAGTGCTAACATTGCTCATTAGCTTACATACCTTTTTTTAGGAGTGAACAGAATTATCCCCCTCAGTCCTCCTTGTATTATATTACACTAGTATTTTATTGTCTCACCCTGAAAGATTTGAGTCCCTTTTCCTTATATATTCTGTTTTTAGAATGTAGGTGACCTGAATTGTCCATAAAAATTTAAGTGCCATCCCACCAGATGAGATATATTAAAGCAAACGTAGACATTTATATTACCATCTCTGCCAGAAATAACTCACTTCATATATTCTAAAATTAGTTTTTCTTTTTTCACGGCTGTATCACATTAATAGGTTATGGTCATTCTGCTCAACTCAAGTACATCAGGGTTGTTGTATCTCTTCATTTCAAACTGATGGGGAATTCCTCTTTAATTTGGCTAATTTTACCATATTGAATTTTCATGTAGCTAGTGCACGGTTCTGTTTTAATTATACTATTCTATTATCCACTGAACAAATGGACTCATCTCAATTTCAAGATAAGGTTGCAAGTATATGTGAAATTGGAATGATATGTGGCATTGTAACGGTACATGGTCACCTATATGGTAAGGACCTCTGATTTATGAAAATAGTTAACAAGGATTCAGCATTTTTAAAAAAGTAAATAAGAGACGGGAGAATAGGTTAAACACATAGGTCACACAAACCCTAGGAAGCAAAAAATAATGGTCACAGTACTAAGACTAGAAAGAACTGTTAGTTCACTGACTGATGGGTCTTTGAAGGTACCCCTCAGGTGTAGCCTCAGAGATGCCTGCTCTGAAATTTGTAGCTCTTAAGAAATGGGGAAACAAGATTGTTGCGGGCCTCTTGGGAAAGGCAGATTTATCCTGGAATATCTGAAGGAACTTGTGGGATTACGTAAAACTTAAAGGAATGTAGAAAACTTGTAATGAGGTGTTTACGGGAAGCATCAGATGCATGGGTGGCTTTGCTGACTGGACTAGTCCATCAGGCTTTGACTAGCCAGTGAGTAGGAGGAAACACGTGTCTGGAAATACCCAAGGTCTGAGATACTGACCAAGGAAGGAGCCCAGAGTCTGATCATGGGTATTGGATGGGCTTAGAGCCCATGCTAATATTTGAGGGATCCATGAATGCAATGTGGTTGTGCATCTAGACAGTGTGTGTGTCTGTTTCCATATACATTTTCATTATGGAATACCAATCGTGATCAACCAGGGAGGAGGAACAAGTCTGGGCAGTCCATGTTCATGTTTATGTGAGTGCTACTGGTGTTTGCATGACAGCGTGTAAAGCTCTCTGCTTGTGCTAACGTCTGTGGCTGCTTGTGTTCTTGTGTGTGTGTATCTGCATCTATGGAAGACCTACTGGAACGACAAACCGGAGCAGCAGCAAACTGTCAGAGGAATATTCTGGGTCTTAAGTCCACCTGAATCAGCTTCCCTTATCATGCAATCCAAGCAGCAGATCATTTCCAAGACAGCCTCATGATTACTAGGAGACAATGTATTTTTCTTAAATATTTATCTCTTCTTTCCATTGTTCTTTGCAAGGACTAATTACTTATGGAAAGACAATTTTCATATAATTGTATCTAGTTACTTAATATGCTGAGGTAAGAAGTCTGTGATGCCAACATTGCACTTCTTAAAGATCACAGCTGTTCTGTTATGATTTGCACAAAATTTATACACATTAAAATTGTTTCATATATATGTTAGACATAGCACATGAAAATGCCTACTGGATGTAAATATACAGTTTATATTTGCAATTTTCACTTAAAAGTGTCACAAATTGTCAAATACTCTTGTTGTTCCCTAAGAGTAGACACTAAAGTCGTATCTTTGGAAATACACATCACAAAGTACTAAACAAGGATTTCCAAACATTCCGGCTGGCCAGTGTTTTCTTATTATAATTAAATCATGGAACTGTATGAAAATACTCCCAGAATTGACAAACAACAGAATATCCAGTGTTCTTTGTGTTACTAAGTACCAATATGCCCAAAGTGCACACAGTGAAAACTGAAGCAATAGTAAATTAATTTTTGTACTTAAGAGGAAGTAAAAATTTCAGTTATGCCACAAGCTGCATAATGAAAAGAGAAGACAATTCAAGATTTATTTGACCTCAAATCAGCCATCTTGCTTTCTAATCATCAGAGAGACCATTTTAAATCCAAATATCAAAGACCAACACCTGGATACTTGCAGAAAAATCAAGAGAGATCATATTTTCCTTCGAGATAAATGTTTACTAGATTTGAGAAAATAATGAATACCGAGTTGCAAGAAAATATAGGAAATATAGGTATTTCTGAACATCTGTGAGAATAAACATTTGTGCTTATACAACATATGCCTAAGGATTGATAAGTACATGCAGGAAGTTAAACTGAATATATAAGACATGCTAGAGCTTTTTTCGTAATAAGATATTGTGTCCGAGGCTAGATAATGTTAACACGTAACATATCTAAACCCTGAAATGTCTGACTGAAATTTCATACTTAGTTCACACATAGTATGCATATCAGACAAAATAAGGACTTCTCACAAAATTAAATTTTGCCATATCAATGCACTTTATGTCCAATAAAAATTAAAACAAATATCTAAAAACTCCTCAGAAATTAAAAGGTTTTGTATCCATTTTTCTTTTGTTTTTAAGTTCTAGCTTAAAAAAGGGAAAGCTATAAGCTTCCAGTATGTTTGAAATCTGTTGCAAGGAAAATGTAAAAAAAAACCCAGTCAACAATTTAACTCTTTAGTATTCTTTGGTATATAAATTTTTATGTCATACTCTTTGCTTTTGTGTCACTAAGACATAATATCAAATACCTCAGTGACATTTGGCATTATGCCAGAAACATGGCACATGACACTTTTAAAAACATTTTTTTTCCACCACTTATTTCCACTGTGTCAGCTATGCTAAGGTTGCCCATTAACATCCACTTTATCAGTGGACCACTTCAGTAAATATAGACTCTTCAGTGGTAAAACAGATTTACTCTCTCTGGCTGGTGCCAGAATATTTAGCAGAAGTCAAGTATCTATATAACAAGTGAGCTCATGAGATAGTGTCTCTATTTTATTCAATGCAAGAAACTCATTATTCATTGTAATTAAAATGTTTAGTGTTATACTGCTGATACATAAAATCTGAGGAGTTTGCAATGCAAAATTAAATGGGGAAAATATCTCAGAACAACTGTATAAGACCACATTGCAACACAAATCTGCTCATGTTTTTCTCATATTAAAAGGGAATAAATAGGAGCTTGCATTGTGCAGTGCAATAAAAAAAGACTGTATAAAAATAGCTACTTCTTAGTTAACAAATCTAGTTTTTTACTTCTGTGGCATAGCCCTTTATGTCAGTTCTACCAAGTATTCCTATTGCTCTATGGTTTTAGCTCATTTTTGCTTATTACCATATCTCTACTGACCACAGTGACAATGAAGGCAAGATAGTTATCATTTTTGCCCTATCTCTCTTTGGTTACAAGACAGTAAATATTCGGTTTCTACTTTCCCAGAACATGGTCTACTACTCTCCTTGCTTTTTGGCCAGTGAAGTTCAGGAGAATCACAAATTCTTTCCTCATTTTAAGGAAATATTCAACCACTGGGTATGTGTGTATCAGTTTACAATAAATATACATAGCGGACTGTCGTGGTTTAGCCCCAGCCAGCAACTAAGCACCACACAGCCGCTCGCTCCTCCCCCTCCCCCAGTGGGACAGGGGGGAGAACTGAAAAAAATTCCTGTGTCCTGAAAGAAAGACACAAACGTATATGCACATATAATACAATTCCTGTGCTTTTCACACTTCTGTCCCCTGCAAACAAAGCAAAAATGTGGGACATAAAACTGGGTGTTCTGGTTTCATCTGGGGTAGAAGTGGTTTTCTTCACAAGAGCTAGTGTGAGACTGTGTTTTGGATTTGGGATGAGAAAATGTTGATAAGGTGCTGATGTTTGCAGTTGTTGCTGAGTAGTCAAGGACAGTCCAGCTTCTCGTGCTGGCCTGCCGGCGAGCAGGCTGGGGGTGCACGGGGAGCTGGGAGGGGACACAGCTGGGACAGCTGACCCAGGCTGGCCAAAGAGATATTCCCTACCATACGACGTCATGCCCAGTACATAAACTGGAGTTAGCCGGGGAGTGGAAATCGCTGCTCGGGGACGGGATATCGATTACCAGGTGTTGAGCAATTGTTGTATTGGGCATCACTTGTTCTTGTACATTCCTTTGTTGGTTATTATTGTTGTTGTCATTGCTGTTTCCTTCTCTCTTGCTGTCCTATTAAATTGTTTTTATCTCAACCCATGAGTTTTTTTCCCAACTGTCTCCCCTGTCCCACTGAGGGGGAGGGCAGGCAGTGAGCGAGTGGCTCACTTAGTTGCTGGCTGGGGCTAAACCATGACAGTCCTTTTTGGCACCCAATGTGGGGCTAAAGGCTTCAGATGATAATGGTTGCAGGTCACAATATAATTTTATTTGATTTGCAACATGCTCTCGTCTTTGCTGTACATGTTAAGGATCGGTGTTGGTTTCTGCAGGCTGCTTCACTCTGCGATGATTAGTAACGTCTCGCCTGTGAGATTTGTTTTTAGGACACTGACCTTGAGCTTAATGTGATATCTGAGCTCTGTACTAAAGCCATTACTGTATTTTGGGTACTATCGTGTGGAGACAATTAGCAATTATACTTTTGCCTCTGAAACGCTTTTTATGGAGGAAATGCAGAGCGGTACCTTTGCT
>NW_010526751.1:42609-61103 GCF_000687285.1 Phaethon lepturus
GAGAGAGACCAACGGTGGATGAATTGGCTGGCCAACTCCGGCAATACGAAGAAAGTCTGTCTTCCTCCCTACGGGCCTGCGTCTCTGCTGTAGAGAGACTGTCCCAGGAATTTGGGAAACTCAAAGAGGATATGCCCTACCCTCCACCCGTACGGACCAGTATCTCAGCTATTAGGAGTAGGCGCTCTTCTGCTCAAGAGAGAGGATACACACTGCCAGCTACCCTGTGGTTTCAATTGCGTGACTACGGAGAGGACATGAGGAGGTGGGATGGAAAACCTACCTCGACCCTAGAGGCACGAGTACGTGAGCTGCAAGGAAAAACAATTACAAAGCGGGGTTCAGGTTCCTCCAGAAAAATCATTGCTCCACTTTCCAGTGGGCAGTTCCCCAGAAAGAATAGAAGGGCTGATCTTACCTCTGATCCTCTTGAAGGGACTTCTGATTCATATTTACATTTATGTAGATGATACAAGTATTTGAAATATATATGATTTATTTGACCATTCCACTATTAATGGAAAGGTGATAGATATGGATGTTATTCCTAAGGAAATGGACAAAGGCATAAGTCATTTATATTTGGGAATGAGCTGCTTCACCAAACATCTTACTAACAATTCTTCTGAAATTAATTTGAAAGATTGGGAACTACATGTAAGATAGGATTGCACAATCTTTATAAAAGGATAGTCTTGCCTATAAACCCTAGAAGATCACAGAAACTTTACAAAGAGTGTTACCCTGTTCAATAGAATTGTATGAATGGACTTCAAAGAAGGAGATGGTTCTTCTGTTTGCTGTAGTTTATATTTAAGGTCAACAGTAAGAACTACAGAAGAACAACTTCATCCCCAGTGAAATGTTGTCATTTTGGCTGTGTTTTACTTCTAAGACTAGCCTGTTCAACCCAAACAAAATCTGGAGAAATTGAGACAACTTGGAAAACAAGACTAACAGCTTTCATACTTTCTAACTCCTAACAATTCTGAAATCTACTTTTAACAACTTATTTGAAAGTTTACATCTTGCTATTAAAAAAAAAAAACACAGGAAAATGTTGGTGGACACATGCAGATAAGGTCTCTGACTGTGTCGTGTGATTAAAAAAACCTGAAGTTGTTGAAATGTTCTTTCTCACATTCAGTTTAGAAAATGTTTCACATACTTGCACTAGAAACATGGTCAAGGTAGACTACAATGTGCTTGTGTTTTGTATTAATTCAGGGTTCTGATTTGCCCTCCTCCAAGGTGCCAAACTCCTAGGTTGTTCTCTCAAGCCCAGGTTGACAGCCTGGGAAGTGCCTCTCTGGAGTTTTGTGCACACCTTTAAGAAAGCTGAGAAAGACAGTCAGGCTGATCCCAGTTATGCTCTGTAGATAGTTAAGGACCTGACCAAGCATTCCAGTGGAAGTACAGACAGATGAGTCTACTGTTGTACACGCTCACTAAAATGAGTAAGTGGTTCGATCAGAAGCTAGGAGGCTGTGAGAGGCACTGAATGCACATAAGTCAAACTGATAGTCTGTTGTATAGCCTTGAGCATAAACAGGAGGGAGAGATTTTGCTTCTGTTGGCGTCGTATTCTTTGGGAATAGCATAGGGTGTCTGTGGTTTTCAGAACGGTATAACATTTTTTCTTTCCACTGCAGCTTCTTCTATTTTTCCTTAAAAATAACTCACACTTATTTTCAGAAGCAAAAACTGGTTCAGGTTTTCTATGTTATGTAGTGATATACTTAACTAAAATGATAAAAAAATTCTTATGATGTTGCATCTGCTCTTTTTCTTACTGTAAACAATAAAATTATGTTTAAGTGGCTTGAACAGTCATGGGGACTTTAAATGTCTATCTTTTCCTGTACTTACTGCAATTAAAATCAGAATCAGATTATTTTATTTTGCAGGTTTTTAGTTGCTTAGAATTGCTGTAATTTTTCACTTCAACCCTGTTTAGTTTTCATTAAAATAGATAGATAGGATTTTTTTGTTGTTGTTCTTGTTTTCACTAGGAGTAAAATGGAATCTTTTAAATTTCATAATTTTTTTTCTCTTGACTGTTTTTTTCCCAGTGTCTTTGTGCTAATATATGTTAATATTTTCTTTTACTTGCCCTCTGTTGTGTGATGCTAGCTGAATTTGGAGATGTAGTGTTAAATCATAGGTAAGTCCTCCTTCTAGTTGGTTTCAAAGTTGGTTGATTTTTAAAGAGATGTATTTTAAAAATAGTGACCACCATTTCCCTTGACACAATTGCTAGCAATATAACAGCTTAACTACTGATTTTAACTACTCTTTGTAACTCCCTGCTGTTTACTTTTTACAATTTTTGAAGCATAATTAAAAAATTGCAAACCAATTATACGAAGTTTTTGTAAAAAGCAGTTTTAATATTTTAAAGCATATTAGCTTACATGATTATAAAAACATCTTCACAAAAATATGTTTAAATCAGAGTAAACATTTATAAAATTAAATAACCACTAAACAATTAATTCTTCCAAATTTCATCTTACTGTTATACAGCTGAATTCATTTTCATACAGAATGAGTGGCGAATAGAATCATAATTTTGTACACTATGACCTGAACTATTTTAACATTATGTTCACTGAATGTTATGCAAAACACACAATGAAGTAGTAATACTGACAAAATGAAGTTGGTTCCATTAAAGAGACCTTTTTGTGGAGAGAAGAAAAATACATATATCAGAACTGAATGAAGAGGGAAGACAGATGCAAGTCACTAACTGATCAACTTGCAAAATTCACTATTTCTATAGTGCTATAAAGTTTATGTGCACAGTCTTGAGAAGAAAAAAAAAATGTAGTAAGAACTAGCCATTTTCTTTGGGTCATTTTTTATTTCTGGGCTAAAGGACAAAATGTTTTTTTAATTGGTTGTTGCTACTGTCCAAGCATAAAATCTTGGTTTGCCTTGTTAATTACATGAAAGATAGTTACTGAAAAAAATATTTAGATCATAGCTTATAATAATTTATAAGTTCCCAAGAACTACACTGAACTGCAATATTTTGTGCTGTGTAACACTTGTTATATGCAGATACACTTATGTTTTCTACTCTTTTTAAATGAAGGTTTGCTTCAGAAGCTGATGTAACAAGATAGAGCACTTGGGTGTGGTCATCTCAAACTATATGTTTTATTAACAAGAGTCTTCCCAACAGTTTGAAGTTAAGGCAAACCTATAGATCACTTCAGTTCAAACGGGATCAACAGGAAATTTTTGGCACAAATAATATCAGATTTTTCATTAATACCTTGTAATGTTCTGTAAAAAAGAAAAAAAAGCTTTATCTGATTCCTACTCTTTAGAGTATTTGCAGACTAGGTCAAACAAAATATCATGTTACAGACAAGCATTTGTGTGCATTTTCCTGTGTTCATTTTCAGTTTATTTTGATAAATTATTTGCATTATTGTCATGAACCACTTTGAAGACTGTGCATCATTTAGCAAGTATGTATTTACTGTGAGTGAGGGGCAAGATTTTTCACCTGAGATACAGTTAGAGGAAACATTTGTTTGCTGACTTCAGCATTAAAGTGTTACTTGCATTTTTGTGACAATTCAGATGACCCTCTGGAAACAAGGAAGCAATTTGACTGGGAAGGAGAATTTAATGTGTTATTACAATGGGAATCTAACATTTACACAGAGCCTTAAAGCTGGAATGTTATCAGATGGCTATAAGGACTTATGATGATGGGTGAAACATCAAAGAGTAATCTGATGTGTAGGAACATTGTAGTTCTTATCTCTGATGCTGAGGGCAGCCTATTGAATCTAATGGCAAGATCAACTAACTATTCTTAGTATCTTTTTCGAACTGTGTTTCAACCTAACAGGAAAAAAATGTCAGTAGCTTAGGACAATAGGCTGTGTAACTCACAGATGAGGGAATGACTCAGTGAGAGTTTTTATATATGTGCTTTTGTATATCTGTTTTTTGCAGTGGTTACAACGCTTAAGAAATTGCTAGGACACAAAATATGTCTCAGTCAGCTAATACATGGCCAGTGAAGAGAAAAATGGACTAGGATATGGTTCAACAAAATATCTGCTGTTGTTCACCAGAGAAATCTTCTAACATCCTCCTTATTTTATACATATGATATAACATGGATATCAAAAAATGTTTACATCACCCTCTCTAAATATTCTCTGGTTATATCAAAACTCATCTTTGTCATATTTGAAAGATCTGATGCCTTTCACACATATAATGGCCCAGAATAGATTTTGTGATCTATTCTGCCTCCATTTGTGATACTTACACTTTGAAAGGGTTAGGACAAACACCAGCTCCTTTCTCAGTAGTGTGAATTAGCTGATGGAACAGAAAAACACTAACTCTCTTCTCCAACCTTGTGGGACTGCTATGGAACTTCTGTGGTGAAATAAGAAAGTAGTAAGAATAATTTCAATACCACTTCATATTCACCTTTTGAGTGTCCTAGAGAGGCTAGCCACAGATCACAAATCAAGCCACATTTTGTTTACAGAGAGGAAGAAAGACAGAAGTGCCGCACTAAGAAATGAGAAGCTGGCACTCTGGAAGAAGACTGTGAAGAGGAGGAGGCTGAGTAAATGTTTCTTGCATGCAATGTATGAGAATTGGCACGTTCACCTTAAGTTAAGTCCCTTTCATTCTGTGGGAAGACCTCTGCCAGGACAAACTCTTCTTAAAAAAATTTGCACAGCCAGTCTGAACCCCTATTCTCTTTCTCTGGGGCTTCTAGGAGGGATGTGGTGCAGAGGATTTCTGTTCCTCTTCTGAAATGCAGTAGGCTGTGGAGCTAAACATCCCGAGCCGTAAAGGCAACATTTTTCATCATCTGCTCCTTAGGGCAAGTAGCACTGCATATCTTTCAACTAAACATGCCATCTCTCTCACCTTCTCCAAAACATGTTGGCGTTGTCCATGTTGTTTATCGGGAACAAATCTTGGTCTGTATTATCCTTTGACTATGACTGGGAATTTTCTGTGAGGTTGTTGGATATCATTGGTCAAAACCAAACCCAACAGAATGTTTACAATATAACAATACTGTGGCAGACTGCTTAAGCCCATGTTCTGTTTATTAGACTAACACAGACAACACACTATTATCGCTTGGACTACTCCTAACTAACAAAGAAACTAATTGGATCCAAAGTGGTCATCTTATAAGTTGTTAGAATTTAGGTTACATAAGACCACATATAAGAACAGCAAAAACTGGTTCAGACCAAGCCACCACCTGGGCTAATGTTATATCTTCAACAGCAGCCATAAGAAGACACTTAGGAAAACTTTAAAAAGGCAAGCATATGTGATACTGCTTCCTTCCTCAGTTCCACAATCCTCTCCCAGCTCCCTACTATTTCCCTCTCGGGAGGTGTCCTGGGCCTGATATGGTTCATCTATTCAGTAACTTCCAGTTAATCTCTCTTCCAAGTATGTTCCAGTCTCCTCATAAACGCATGTGAACTTATTTCACTGGTGATGTCTTTTAAATAGGAATCCCACATATCTGGTATTTGCTGATTTTTTATTTTTTGCAGCTTTTTTATTTTTTGTTTGAACTTGGCATTTCTTAGTTTCATTTGAAACTCTTAGTCCCTGGATCTTGTACTGGGAAGATTTGTACACTTGAATATCTGCATTGAAGTGCATTGACATTCATCATTTGAATTTATGCATTACTCAGGACTTCAATGAATGCAGCTTTTTTCATTGGTTACTGTCACAATTTTACACTTGTATGTGCATACCAATATGGACATTAAAATAGGCCTGATAAGTCTTTCCTTAAAAATACCAGTTTTTTTCCTTTAACTAAAAAGCGAATTTAGACAGTTTACATCAGTTGCAATGATCTTCATTACAGATCTATGTAAATTAGAGGTGTACAGTGTTGAACCACTCTAACTGACCAAATTAACATTCCCTTGAAGTAATTATTGACTTTACTATCACTCATTCTCTGAAGACATTTACATGATTGAGAGTCAGCTGTGAAATTGTCGGTTACAACTGGTATTTTCTAGATTCTGAACATGTTCTGTCTTTTTAGTCATAATATACTAGGAAGTGAGGCCCTAGGTTTTCCTGAGTAAAATATGTGTTCTTGAATTTTGGGATTGTATATCTAATCTAGTCTTCTAATAAAGTTGACCAACCACTTTTGATTCTCTTTACTCTTTTCACCTCCACAATTTAACATAAAACCAGGTTTCACTGTAAAAAAATATTTTTTTTTTTGCTTGTGCTGATAATTTCACCTGCTTTGGTAGCTCTTCCATGTCCCTAATTTCATGCATTGTAACATTAAAGAATATTCCATGCTTATCCTCTATTTAGTTTGTGATTTTATAAATCTCTTTCCAGCGACAGAATATGTATTGTGTACTATATTTGAGATCCAGCTCTTTCATGTGTTTTTACAGTAAAAATTAGTCAGAAAGGAGACAGCAGGAAACATAATCTAGTTTGGACTTTCATAAAAATGTTCATAGATTATTTAAGAAATAATTGCTCATTTAATTTTATTATTTCAATATTATATGTAGTAGCTTTTCAGCACATTTTTATCAACAGTCAACAGTGGTCAGTATTTTAGGGTATTCTGCAACCATTCACAGACAGCTCTTACAACTGAATGTTTGTGTGTATTGGCAAATTAAAATGTGCTGTGATTGCAGTGCTTAGAAGACTGAAAAATCAGGTCAATCTCAAACTGTTAAAACAACACTTTACTAGGTTGACATCAATTAACATCACATGTTGACAGTAATTAGTTATTACACATTGTTAGTCATTGTCACTGCACACTGAAAGCAATCCTCCCTTACCAGTCATATCCTACACCAGCTGTGAATATGCAACATCACAGAGATGATGCCATGTAGTCAGCACTAATGGCTGCTGTCTGTGATGTTCGTATTCACTGAGCTCAATGTATGTTTCTCATTATGTCCTCTCCCTGCTTCCACCTCACCATCCCCTAATTAAGGGTTTGGCCCTTTTATAAAAAGGGTGAGTCACTAGGTAGACTACAGCTCTTGGCCTTCATTTTGGGGCTACATGGTGTCTTGAGGCATGCCACTCTCCCAGGCTGTGGCAAGTGCCTCCTCCTCTGTGGCTTTTCCGTCTCTTTCCTCCACTCTTTCTGCCCTTGCCTGGCTGTTTCTAATTTTCTTAAAACAGAAGCAGTCTTTATCCAGCTCTTTAGTATGCACGCAAAACCTCAGGAGGTCTTTAGTCCAACCTCCTTCTCAAAGAAGGGTCAGCTCTGAGTTCACACCAGGCTGCTCAGAGTGATGCCCGGGCACATCTTGAAAACCTCTAAGGACTGATACAGTACAACCTCTTCAGGCAATCTGCATCACTGCTCAACCACGGAGAGAAATGCTTGACCAGCACAGAATTGTTTAGGTTCGCAAGGTCTCTCTGCTTTCAACCTCTGGTCATACTTTCAAGACCATGCATAAACTGCACATCGTAACACGAGCTACTCGCTGCCAAGCTCACACAGCCAGTTCCCATAAGAAATTGGTAACAAAAGGCCATAACTGGGGCCTTGCACAGTCATCATAAGGCTCAGCTAGTACAAGGCCTGTGGGCTGTCACTAGCAATGGCTGTAGCATTTTTGGGGCTGCTGGATAAAGAAAAGCTTCTCCAGTAATGCAAAGTCAGTGTGCTAATTTTTGGGTTTAAAACAAGCTGCACATAGTTAAAACCTGCTTAGTCTGCTTCATCTTTCATGGGTAACACAGGCATCTGTATTTAACTACATAGATTTATTTATTACTACCCTGAACCATTTTTATTATTCCTAATTTTGTCACCTATGTACTTCATTTTTCAAAGTAATTTGAAAATATGTGGCATAGTAAAAGAATCAGTACAGAACCCTATGGGATGAAGTCAGTGATGGCATCCTATTGCAAATAATGTTACAATCCTTACTTACCTGTAGCCTTATATTAAATTAGTTTCTTCAGACTTCATAAAAATTTTGTGTTTTTTCTAAGTCTAAGCATACTGTAGGAACCTGATGACACTTATCTGTATACTTACCAACTACTTCAAAGAACTCAAGTTTGTTATGCTTCAAACAGCTATCTTTGAAAGCATCATTAATGTTATTTCCTGTTACATCTTTCTCCACATATCTAATAATTTCACTCCTTTACTAATTATTGTTTGTACCAATTTTGGGCCTAGTATGGAAGGACTTTTTTTCCTAAGAATTTGTTTAATATCTTGCTTCTCCATGTTGGCTCTTAAGGTAATTTTTAAAGACTTTTTAGATAATATGTATAAGCTCTGAGACTCCAGTACAGTTTTCTTAAACAAAATCATCACATCCACATGCTGTAATTTGCCTTGGCCTTTAATCCTTTTCAATGAACTTTCTCATTTTTAAGTATTTCCCTTATTTGTAAATTAAATGTTACTGCGTATGCACAACTACACTTCCTTCTTATTTTCCCTTTGATGGTCACGTTTCTCACATATTTAGGTTAAATGATTATACACTGTGCCTAGGTATGCTCACAGCATTATGAAATATTTATATACCTACATTCTGTTGATACAACAAAGTAAGTTCTGATTAGATATTAGAAGACCTCTATTCACCCTAAGGATACTTAAGCACTGGCGCAAGCTGCCCAAAGAGATTGTGTAGTCCGTGCTGTAGGAAGTATTCAAAACTGACGGGATGCAGCCCTGAGCAACCTGCAGTAACTGGACCTGCTTTCTGCATGGATGTGGAAATAGTTGACCCTTAAGGATCCCTTCCAGTCTAAATATTTCAATAATTATATGGTCACCATCTGCCTGAAAAACTTTTATTTACCTGACTGCTTTCCTTTACCCTTGCCATAAATTGCCTTGACTATATCTTGCCATAAGGTTTCCCTCCTCTTCAGTCATAACTATTGTTGCACTACTGGAAATGGAAAGGCATCTGTAATGTATCAGCTGCCCAGCAAAGTCACATAGAAAGTCAACAGTTTATTTCTGTAACTGGAGTTTACGTTAATTTCCAGATTTCATTTTTCCAGAAATACCCTCTTTTTTTCTGTACTTTAAAAGGAGTAATTTCTCATTGCATAGCATAGTTAGTCATGATTTTAAAAACATAGTACTGCAGGGAAAAAAAATCCTGCTCTATTATTATGTACCATTATAAACTTGAGTGGGAGTTTAGGTTGCATGTGAAATGTAGAATCAGATCTTTTGTGTAGTATTTGGTGATATTGTTAATATGCACCTCTGTAGTTTAATGATGGGCACTCACATTGTAACAGAAAACAAAAAGCAACTTAATGTTAACTTAAGAGAA
Organism: Phaethon lepturus; assembly: GCF_000687285.1. Lineage (NCBI taxonomy): Eukaryota > Metazoa > Chordata > Aves > Phaethontiformes > Phaethontidae > Phaethon > Phaethon lepturus. The sequence goes on from NW_010526751.1 coordinate 51,972, forward strand.
AATTGTTTTCTTTAAAGCATGGAAGGATTAGATGGTGGAGCTCATATTGCACAGGTACAAATTATAGTTTCCTGAAGTGACTAGCTGGGTAGATGAAGGGAAAGCAGTTGGTGTGGTTTACCTTGACTTCCATAAGGCTTTTGACACTGTCTCCCATAACATCCTCATAGTGAAGCTCAGGAAGTGGGGGTTGGATGAGTGGACTGTGCGATGGATTGAGAACTGGCTAAGCAACAGAGCTCAAAGGGTTGTGGCCAGCAGCACAGAGTCCATTTGGAGGTGTGTAGCTAGTGGTGTTCCGCAGGGATCAGTACTGGGTCCAGTTTTGTTCAACATCTTCATAAATGACCTAGATGAAGGCTTGGAAAGTACCCTCAACAAGTTTTGCTGATGATACAAAACTAGGAGGAGTGGCTGATAGACCAGGAGGTTGTGCTGCCATTCAACGGGATCTGGACAGACTGGAGAGTTGGGCAGAGGGGAACCTCATGAAATTTAACAAGGACAAGTGCAGAGTTCTGCCCCTGGGGAGGAAGAACTCCACACACCAGTACAGGTTAGGGGTTAACCTTCTGGAAAGCAGCTCCATGGAGAAGGACCTTGGAGTCCCGGTAGACAAGAAGTTATGCATGGGACAGCAATGTGTCCTGGTGGCCAGGAGGGCCAATGGTATTCTGGGGTGCAGTAAGAAGAGTGTGACCAGCAGGTCAAGAGAGGTTATCCTCCCCCTCTACTCTGTGCTGGTGAGGCCTCCTCTGGAGTACTGTGTTCCGTTCTGGGCTCCTCAGTTCAAGAGAGACGGGGAACTTCCGGAGAGAGTCCAACGGAGGGCTACAAGGGTGATTAAGGGACTGGAACATCTCTCATAGGAGGAAAGGCTGAGAGACCTGGGACTGTTTAGCCTGGTGAAGAGAAGGCTGAGAGGGGACCTTATCAATGTCTGTAAATATCTGAAGGGTGGCTTTCAGGAGGATGGAGCCAGTCTCTTTTCAGTAGTGCCCAGTGACAAGACGAGGGGCAACGGGCACAAACTGCAGCACAGGAAGTTCCACCTCAACATGAGGAAAAACTTCTTTCCTGTGAGGGTGACGGAGCACTGGAACAGGCTGCCCAGAGAGGTTGTGGAGTCTCCTTCTCTGGAGACCTTCAAAACCTGACTGGACGCGTTCCTGTGCAACCTGCCCTAGGTGATCCTGCCTTGGCAGGGGGGTAGGACCAGGTGATCTTCAGAGGTCCCTTCCAACCCCTACCATTCTGTGATTCTGTGATTCTGTGAAGTAGACTACTTTTTCTTTCTTGCTATGTTACTTATTTTGTTTGTCAAACAATATTGTAAGTCAATTTAACAGACTAAAAAGTTCTAAAATATAAGCCACATATAATAAAGGTAGTATTGTTAAAACACTTCCTACTATGCAGATTTGTGTGTGTGTTCTCATTGTAAAGCCTTGTTTCAAGATGTCACCAAGTATTCTGTTCTAAGATTACCAAACAATATGCTCTAGTTTAACAGAATAAAAATCAACACAAGATTGTCAATATCACAGCAGAGTTTTTCAAGCCTTATACTCTTTGTTAATAATACACAAAATAAGGAATTTGATGGTGAAGTAACAACACGAGTCATCCAAAAACATGCAATTATGAGAAAGAAATGTTTTGTTGGTTAGATCTATTATATAGCTTCAGATATTTTTACTTAGCTTTTTTCCACATATTTATTTGCACTTTTCTCCATTAGAGCTCATCTAGAAATTAAATTATATGGGAAAGGCTGAACCATGTTGATTGGGCTAAAAGAGACTTTCCAGATACACATTTATTTAAGTTTGATATTTTTCTCTGCATTAAGTGTTCCATTTCTTTGAAAAACTTTAAAGGAATTTTTTCTAATTAAAAGTATTTGCTACTAAGTTGGGGTTTGAGAGTTTGATTTTTTTTTGAGATAGCTGATTTTTTTTGTAAGAATGACTGTGTTTTCTAATTTAGCCCTACTTAAAATCTTAGAACACTTACTGAAATCTCTCTCTCAAATCTAGACCTGAAGATATTTCCATAGCAAAGATTGATACCCCTGCTCATTTTTGATTACTCAGAGACAGATCACAGTGAGGAGAAAGAAGGGGGAAAAAGCTGTGCAATCAGACACTGGAACTTGGGAGCAGAGACACTGCTCTGTGTTCCACCAGTTATATGGAGCAGCATTAATCTCACCTAATTTTGTAAGGCAATATTGAATCATGAACAGTCTATGGAAATAAATTAAAACATTTAAAGTGTAATTTTTCTTAATAAGCAAACACCTACTTCCAGACAAGCTGAACTGAGCCTAGAAGTGAATATAAAGAAAACCTAAGTTGGTTAGCTCAAGTTTAGATATGAACGTTGCAGCATCTACATTCAGATGCATTTCATCATGTTAACAACTATTTTCCTAAACATTTGTAGTGTTGGCCAGCTGCCCACCTATCTTCCTTCTCATTATTCCTCTTCAACAGGACAGAAGGAAGAAATTAAAATGAAAAAGACCTTTTAAGATTAAAACAAACCCTTACTTCTCATCTATAGTTTGGATTTTTAGTTACTATTTTCAGTGCTATGTTTCTCCTGTTCTTCACTCGTTTCCCTCCCCTAAGTATCTCACGCTACATCTGCATAGTTCCATTTCGGATTTATTACATTTTTATCTTTCTCTCAGATATTTTTACAATCAACTTTGGAAGAAGATAAAAAATAAAGCTGCTGGCTGCACCAGACGTATATGCTTGTATGTGTCTATCAATAAAAGAAACTGAGATCCTGAGTTTCTTTCATCTCTTAGCATGATGTTGGTTACTAATTGCACTGAAATATAACACAAGAATTCAAATGGTTTTTTTTCAGGAAAAATGATAGGCAGTCACAATTTTTTTAATCTCTGATACTAAACCTTCCATCATCTTTGAGCTGTAAGTTTATATTGCTACCCATCTGAAAATTGTGATTCAGAAAACACAAAAGTTAATGTCAATAATGAAGTTCCAGATGATCTAAGGAATCTCTCCCTTTCTTCCAACTACACTTTTTTTCAGGGAGAGATTTTGTTCTGACCGTTTGGATTCTTTCATGCTGTTAAATTTTATTTATCTAGGGAACAACAGCATATGTGACAAAGCATGAATATAAATTTAATGTTTCTGGTTACAGAATAACACATCCAGAACAGCATTTCAATGGGAAATCAGATAAAATGTGTTCTGTTTAGGAAATGTCTTCTTTTCGTGAAGAAACAAATCAACCTTTCCACCACATCCAATTATCCTTTTGTTTCCTGAAGTAGATAATGTTCTGTGGATTAAGGCTTTTAAAAGGGATTCAGGAATGAAGGTATTACATAAATTATAATTGGAGTGAGTTATTGTTTATCATTCCATGTCAGTATATCATAGTTTATATCACTTCTAGGCTAACTTTGATGATTTTTCTGAACTTTTTTTTTTCAATCAGGTTGCATTAAAAAGTACAAGTTGTCTTACCATTGTGTTCCAAATTGAAAATCTAAATGAGTATGGTTTATTACTATTAATGTAGAATTTTAGTATAATGATAATGATTAGCTGTTAATGTGATGTGTTACATTTTCTAGCTGTTCACTTATTAAAGAAAAAAAAACTGTTTTCTCCATGAACAACAGTTTTCTTAACAGCTACCTGTTTTTTCAGTTATAAATCCATTTGCCCGTTTTCTTTAAAAACAAATGGTTGTAAATAACAATGCAAATCATAGAGAGAACTACATAAATTTGGAGTAGAGTATACAACAGGATATTTGGTTTTTCTATGTAGTAATAAAGCAATAGAAGAGAAAGAAATTTCACAAAACAAACTTTTAGCTCAGAATACTCTTTCAGTTTTGATGGGGATTGTATCAGTGTCTCTATTTCATGTGCCTAACAGGCTTTAGGCTGTGCATTTATGCCATTAGAATACCCTAAGCTGCTAAAGCTCTGCTATTTGTGTCAACAATTTCCTCTTTTTAGCTAAGCTGGGCATCTCAGGGAATACTTTGCCACCAAATCGTTGAAGATTTACATGGTATAGAAAGTGTCACTGTATCTGAACTTGTTGAAAAATATGATGAAAATACTTGATATTTTACCTAACATACAGAAAGCACAAAGGTCAATATTAAGAGGCTATTCACACAGGAAGAGGAACATCTGGTCTCCAAGTGTATCTCTGAGAACATTAAAAACTTCTTCTTTTATCTCCAAGCAGTGCAGAGACAGGAGGAATACTGTTGTTTGACTTTGTCATCTATCACGGAGTTACTCGAGACCAGAGATCAAGTTGCTACTCACAAAACTTGTTTTTTGTACCTCATTGTCTTAGATGCAAGGTTCAAAATCAAGCCTTAAAATGGGGACCAAAAAGTCACACCTTGCTCTTTCTCTTTCACCACCTAACTGCATTCTTTACCCATATTAGGGTGCAACTTCACCAGAAGGGGTGAGTGCACAACTAAATTTGATTGCAGTAATCATTGTAGTAGTATGGGTAAAACAGACTTGACTTGGGGAAAATTAAATTAATTAAATTGAATTAATGTAAATTAAAATAAAATTGGATGGTGAGGCACAAAGACAGAAACTAAAACTCCTTCTCTCCTCCCACTTTGTTCTCACTCCTTTATTCCCAATCCCTTTACCTCCTCCTCCTGACCTGAGCGGCACAGGGCAGGATGGGGAATGGGGGATTGCAGTCAGTTCATAACAGTTCCTCTCTGATACTACTTCCTCCTCACACTTTTCCCTTATTACAGCAAGGGTCCTTCCCATGGGCTGCAGACCTTCAGGATAAACCTGCTCCAGAGTGGATTTCTCTCCATGGGCTGTAGTTCCTGCCAGGACAACCTGTTCCAGCATGGGCTCTCCATGGGCTGCAGCTTTCCTCAGGGAATATCTACCTACTGTGGTGTAGTCTTCTCCACAGGCTATAGGGAAATACTTCTTCCACTATGGTTTCTCCCACAAGCTGCAGGGGAATCTATATTCTGGTGCCTGGACCACATCCTCCCTCTCCCTTTTTCTGACCTTGCTGTCTGCAGGGCTGTTTCTTACACTTTTTTTCCCTCATTCTTCACTGCATGTGCAGCATTTTGTCCTTTCTTAAACTCATTTTCACAGAGGCGCCACTGTCTTGGCTGAGGGGCTCAGCTGTGCCCTGTGGTGGGTCTGCTGGAGCTGTTTGGAACTGGCTGTGTCTGGAACAGGACAGCCCCCAGTCTCTTACAAAGGTCACCGCTACCAAAACCTTGCCATGTAAATTCAGCACACCACGTCACATCAGTGTTACATCTCGAAACACTATGTTTCACACCAGAATAGGAAACTGAGTATATTTATGAGGACTGAATGAGCTATGTGATACATGTGTGCATGAGGAAAGAGCAAAAGCTTGTGACTACGGTTCAAAATGTAATGCTGAATGTGAAGCCAATGTGTGAAAGGTTTTGTGACAAAAGGTCTCTCATTGTTTGCCTAATCCACTGATGGAAGGATAGTTATTAAGTTGTAGTTCAAGCACTTTGGTTTGCCTTACCCGGTGAAGATCATGATTTATCCCATCCCTTTTTTCTATTATGTACATCTAGATGAACAACATCACTCCCTTGTTAAAGAGCAAAGCACACCATGTCTAGTTGCATGCATCTTTGTATTATTTAACAAATGTCTAAAAGCTTGCTTTTATCACTTTTTTTTTCAGAACACATCATCTATAACACCACAGAGGGAATGAAAAGATCATGAAGGAAACAAACACTACTTAGTTGAAAGACAGTTACAACTGCGATTTTAAAATACCTTTTCACTGGTGGACAAGTAAACATACTTAAACCCTAAAAGAAAGAAAGAAAAAGAAGAATATAAACTAAACAAAATCTAGACTCTAAGGACAGACATAATAGAATATTAAGAAAACTATTTCCAAGAAAAACAAATGTAACCTGGGATATAACCAGGTCCAAAGAAGATCAACAAACTGTATTCCACTCAAAATCCTCCATATGTTCAGAAAGGATACACTTTCCTCAAAATTTATCAATTAGCATTAAGAAACATTGGTTATGTCCTCAGAAACTCTAGTAGAACATCTGTCTGAACTCAAGCTATATCTGACCTTTTCTGTGCAGGATGACTAAGGTTAACTGGATCCCCAAACAGTCCACACAAAGAATCCTTTGAATACCCATTTATTCAGTACCTAACTACAACATTTATGTTTACCTGTACCCTTCCCATGCCAACAGCAAATATTGTCTTAAGATGCAACATTTCACCCCAACTTGGTATAAGAAAACGGTACAGGAAGAGAGGAAGGCCTTGTTCTGCATCTCACACAGCCCCACCAGCAAGTAGACTGGAGGTACACAAGAAGATGGGAGGGGACACAGCCAGGACAGCTGACCCAAACTCACCAAAGGGATACTCCATACGAGATGACATCATGCTGAGCATACAAAGCTAAGGGAATAAGAAGGAAGGGGGGATGTTCTGAGTTATGACGTTTGTCTTCCGAAGTAACTGTTACATGGTTCCTGGAGATGGCTAAACGCCTGCCTGCCTATGAGAGTAGTGAATGAACCCCTTGTTTTGCTTTGCTTACGTGTGTGGCTTTTGCTTTCCTTATTAAACTGTCTTTATCTCAATCCACAAGTTTTCTTGCTTTTAGTCTTCTGATTCTCTCCCCCATCCCACTTTGGGGGGAGTAAACAAGTGGTTGTGTGGTGCTTAGTTGCTGGCTGGGGTTAAACCATGACAAGGACTCACCTAGGTTAAGAGCCAAGGTAAAGTCCAGCATGTGCATCCAGATCAAGAAATTGGAAGGAATTATTAGGTTTTGCAATTTTGATGTAGCCTCAGCCTAGGAAGTGATTCAGCCAGGATGAACAGGCCAAACTGGTCTCATACCTGAGTACTGATTGCCTGAGTTATGTATAATGAAGAGAAACCCTAATGAAATTCTGAAGATGGCAACTTCTGGATTAATAAAACAGGCTGTGATTTCATCAATTATTGTAACATATGAAAGAGATGGTGTGATGAAGTATTGCTAGTTCTCTGGGTATGATTAAAAAAAAGGTTTTCAGTTGCATACTTTCTAACTAAAAAGGTAATAAATTGGTGTCTTGAAAGAAAATTGCTTATAATTGCAGCTCTATGTATTAAAACAAATTTGAATGTTGGGTTTTTTTGGGTAAGGGATAATTCAAAGTTTGTCATTTGATGAATAATTTTAAAAATGGTGTTTTTCACTCTAGAAATGAATCAGTTTAGGCTGACAGAATAAAATTATTTAAATAAGTTTAGACAAATGTCCACATGATTTATACCACATACTTGGCTCTTCCTATAGTATATTATTACAACATTTCAATGTTTCACCTTCGTCAGTTTTAAGGTCTTTTTTTAACTTGAAGGAAATTCACCAAAAAATCAATACAAAAACCTAACACTTTTTATTTCAACATAATTAATTATAAAAAGAAAACCATGAACTGTAATCAAGACAAGTTTTCCTGTATTTACAATGTAAGGCAAGCCAATTAGCTGTCTAGAATATACTGACTAGTTTGGTGGGATAGAGGTGTTGATAAAAGCCTTAGTTTTCTTTGCTTTTACATTTGTTTTTTTCCAAGTTTTCTTTCTTTGTGTGATTCAGAGGGTATTTTTGGTTGTACTTCAAAGAACATTTAAAAGAGACTTTCATTCTCAGAAGAATGCTTTGCATTTTTTGACAGCTTTACAAAATGACTTTATTTTTTTTCTAGAATAGTTTTTTGATTTAACACTTTTAAAATACTTTTTAATACTGTCACATCCTGTTTATAGTTACCTTAATACACACCCTACTCTGTGAAATTATTTTCTAGATTATCTTTTCAATAGTAAACTAAGTTGAGGCATAGGAGTGTTTTAAAACATGCTAAGCATGGCCATGTGATCACACTCTGATTCAGATCTGTGTTGAGACTTTTTAGGACACAGTGTCAATTTGATATCCTATCTCCCTTCACCTGATTTCTGCTCTGCTGCAAAATAGACTCAGAGGAGAGCCTTCCCCTGAACTGGAGCTTGTCCAGGGCTGTTCTTTCCTCACTGTTGCTGTTTTTCTGCTCTTATATATGGTGATATAGATATTTTGTATTACAATAGTATATTTTTTATAAGTACATGAAGAATTAACATTTATGTACTAGAGAATTCAGAAAATGGCCTTTGTTTTTTCTAGGCCAATCATTTTGGGAAAAAAAATGTTCATTTTTTTCTTGACTCACACCATGTTTGAAGATAATGAGGGAGGTGATTCTGCCCCTCTACTCTGCTCTGCTGAGACCCCACCTGGAGTATTACATCGAGCTCTGGAATCCTCAGCACAGGAAAGACATGGACCTGTTGGAGCCAGTCCAAAGGATGCAAAAATGATCAGAGGGATGGAACACCTCTCCTATGAAGAAAGGCTGAGAGAGTTGGGGTTGTTCAGCCTGGAGAAGAGAAGGCTCCAGGGAGACCTTATTGCAGCTTTTCATTACTTAAAGGGAGCTTATAAGAAAGACAGGGAGGGACAGACTCTTTAACAGCGCCTGTTGCGACATGACAACGGTAATGGTTTTAAACTACAAAAGGGTAGACTTAGATTAGACATAAGGAAGTTTTTCACAGTGGGAGTAATGAAACATTGGCACAGGTTGCCCAGAGAGGTGGTAGATGCCCCATTGCTGGAAACATTCAAGGTGTGCTTTTATGGGGCTCTGAGCAAGCTGATCTACTTGAAGATGTCCTTGCTTATTGCAGGGGGGCTGGTCTAGACGAATTTTAAAACTCCCTTCAAATCCAAAGATTCTATCATTCTATAATATTGAACTGTCCAGAGTACAAACCATTATGCCATTTGTTAATATTTTAATGCTGAAAAAGTTAACAACATATAATGACAGAATCACAGAATGGTAGGGGTTGGAAGGGATGTCTGAAGATCGTCTGATCCTACCCCTCTGCCAAGGCAGGATCACCTAGGGCAGGTTGCACAGGAATGTGTCCAGTCAGGTTTTGAAGGTCTCCAGAGAAGGAGACTCCACAACCTCTCTGGGCAG